>NC_069507.1:102318663-102618663 GCF_027579735.1 Bombina bombina
GGAGGGGGATCCCTGGCAAAACTCCCATGGAAAATTACATAGTTGATGCAGAGTCTGCTTTTAAGCCATAATGGGTCTAAATCAACTAACATTCCCAAAGTGGCTGTCTCAAAACATCCCGGACAGAAGATAGATTGATAGTGATAGATAGGATAGATAGATATACATAGATTGATAGTTAGATAGAATCGATAGAAGAGAAATAGATAGATTTGTTAGATATATAATTACCCTAATAAATTCTAATAATCAAACATGCGTTTTTGGACCCAACTAGCTTGTGTCAATTAGTACTTTTCTTAGCACTTTAATCCCTGTTCCCCCCCCCCCTATCGGGGGAGTTCTATATGGCCTGCCAGATTACCCTGAAAAATTATAATAATAAGACATGTGGTCTGCTACCTATTTTAACGAGGTTGTGTTTTAAGTACTACCATTCTTAGCACTTTAATCTCTGTAACTCCCCCTATTTGGTGAGGTCTATATGGCCTGGATGATTACCCATACAAAATATAATAATAAGACATCTGCTCTTGGTCTGCGACCCATGGTAACTATGTTGTGTTAATTAGTAATGTCCTTCGCATTTTAATAGCTGTTACTCATACTCACCCTATCGGTGGAGGTCTATATGGCCTGCATGATTACCCTTACAAAATATAACAACCAAACATATGCTCTGGGACCCATGGTAAGTAGGTTGTGTTAAGTAGTACTGTTCTTTGCATTTTCATACCTGTTACAACACCAAATGGTGGCAGGTCTATCTGGCCTTCATGATTAGCTGCACCCAAACCCAAAAAAAAGCCGAGTGGTCTTAGACTAACACCCATGGCTAACTCTGTTGTTTCAATTAGTACTATTCTTAGCACTTTCATCCCTGTTACGGGCGGTCTACATCATGATTAGCCGAACAAAATACTACAATCCAACCTTTGCTCAGTCTTCATAGGCCCTTCATTGTCTGTATTTTGATAGTACAGTTCTTATTATTTTTATAGCTGATACAACACCGAATGTTGTCAGCTCTATATGGCCTGCATGATTAGCTGCACCCAATACAAAAATAAATCCAAGCGGTCTTGGATTAACACCCATGGCTAACTCTGTTGTTTCAAGTAGTACTATTCTTAGCACTTTCATCTCATCATCCCTGTTACTTCCAGGACTCTCGGTGGTGGTGGTCTACATGGCCATCATGATTAGCCTAACCAAATACTACAATCTAACCTTGGCTCAGTCTTCCTAAGGCCCTTCATTGGCTGTATTTTGGTAGTACTGTTCATATTACTACATGGTGGTCTACATGGCCATCATGATTAGCCTAACCAAATACAATGTTTTAAAAATCACAAATTGTTAATTTTTTGAAATATTACTAGTACTGTGGCAACAAATATGATTGTTTGGCACTATTTGGCAAATGAGCCTGTCTGGCACACACGCTGGGAGAAAGGAAACTGCAATTCAATGGCACTAGGAGACTGAAGAATCACAGTCAAAACAGTTATGATTAACAAAAATTCCAATCCTGTTACAATAAATATGAGTGGTGGCACTAATTGTCTAGTTGGGACTGGCACACAGGCAGGCAGGCAGGAGGAAAATGCAATTCAAGGGCACTAGTAGACTGCAGATTGACAGTCAAAACAGTGTTGATTGACAAATTTTGCAATACTGTTAAAAGAAATATGATTGCTAGCACTAATTGGATAGTTGGACCTGGCACACAGGCTGGCAGGCAGTAGAAAAGTGCAATTCAATGGCACAAGCAAAATGAGGATTAAGATCAACAATCAAGATTTTTTTTATTTTAATTAGTAACTATACTGTGACAACAATTAGGATTGGTGTAAATAGTTGGCAAGACGGCCTGGCACAAAAGGATGGCAGGCAGGAGGGAGATGCAATTCAAGGACACTAGGAGACTGATTACTGACAGTCTAAACAGTGATGATTGACAATTTTTGCAATACTGTTAACAGAAATATGATTGCTGACAACAATTGGCTAGGTGGGCCTGGCTCACAGCAGACTGTAAGGCAGGAGGAAAGTGCTATTTAATGGCACCAGCAAACTGAGGATTCAAATCACAGCAACTATTACCAAAAAATTTAATTTTTAATTATTAGAATACTGTCACAACAAATATGATTGGTGTAAATATTTTTTAAGTAGGCCTGGCACACAGGCTTGGAAGGCTGTAGAAAAGTGCAATTCAAAGGCACGAGCAAACTGAGGATTAAGATCAACACTAAATTTTTTTTTTATTTAAATTAATAACTATACTGTCTGACTGTGACAACAATTATGATTGGTGTAAATAGTTGGCTAGACGGCCTGGCACAAAAGGCTGGCAGTGGCAGGCAGGAGGTAAATGAAATTCAATGGCCCTAGGAGACTGAATATTTGCAGTCCAAAAAATTATGTTTTTTTTTTATTACTGTTACAAGAATTGTGATTGGTGCCACTAATTGGCTACTTGGGCCTGGCAGACAGGCTGGCAGATATGAGTCGTGGATGGTAGGTAGGACAGCAATTTAACACAGTATGCTGTGTAAGTGACAAAAACACAGGACTGATAGAAAATTAAGTTACATTACACTAGCAAAATATTTTAACATTTTAGATTTTAATATTAAAATTATGTTAAGAAGTGCAATGCACATATGACTCTATGAGTGGTCGCACTGGCTGGCTGCTACGTAGGGCAGCAATTATAACAACAGTATGCTGTGTAAGTCAGATAGACAGTTAGACACAGGCCTGATAGAAACTACAATTAGATTACACTAGCATAATGATTTAAAGACTTTTTTTTGGAAATTTTAAGAAAAAGGTTAAGCACATACATATGAGTCGTGGCTGGTAGCCTTGGAAGGGCAGCTATTAAAAACAGTAGGCTCTGTATGTCGGATACACACACGCCTGATAGAAAATACTATTAGATTACACTAGAAAAATGATTGAAATTATTTTTTTTGGGGGGGAATTAAAAAAAGGTTAAACACATATGAGTTGTGGCTCATAGACTAGGGAGGGCAGCAAGTAAACACAGTAGGCTCTCTATGTCAGCAAAACACACAGGCCGGATAGAAAATTATATTAGATTACACTAGCAAACAAATTTAAACTTTTTTTTTTATATATATTAAAATTAAGGTGAAAGAAAAATAGATATGAGTGCTGGGTGCCTGCCTGGTACAGACCAATTAACCAAAAGACTGAAAAAAAGAGGTATATTAATGCTGAGTGAGCCTGACAGACACAGGCATGATAGTAAATGTAATTAGATTACACTAGAAAAATATTTTTTTGTGGTTTTTTTTTAAATTAAAAATAATGTTATAAACGGATATTAACACTGCTGGCTGGCACAGAGCAATGAACCAGAGTATATGCTGTGTGACACTGGCCTGATAGAAAATGAAAAAAAATTACACTAGAAAAATAATTATATTTTTGGGTTAGTTAAATTTAAACTAATGTTGTTAGGGAGATATCAGTGGTGGCAGTAATCACAGCATATGCTGTGAGCCTTAAACACACAGCTGAAAGCAAGGCAAATGCTAATAAAAAAAGAAAAAAAAAAAAAAAAAACGGCACGAAATATAGCCCTAAAAAGGGCTTTTTGGGGTGCTGTGCTTGCAGCAGAGATGAGTGGAGTCCTTCTGGACTGTAAATACACTAGCCTAGCTATGTTTTTCCTATTAATGTCAGGAGCAAAAACACAACACGTCCTCTCATTAAAAAAGCAAGGTCGTTATGAGTCTAAAATGGCGGATTCCGAGTAGCTGGGAGTGTCTGTGAGGGAGTGTCTGATGTTGATTGGCTCTAATGTGTCAGGCGGCTGTGACATAAAGGGTCAAAGTTTCCTCAATGATGACACATAGGGGCGGATCGAACATCGCCATGTGTTCGCCCACAACGCGAACGCGAACAACCTATGTTCGCTGTGAACCGTTCGCGGGCGAACAGTTCGGGACATCACTATTTGTAACATTGTTTATAGCAGTGTTATACATAGTTACAAACATTGCTGCCAAAGACTGCTTAAAGTTAATGTACATTTTTATGAATGAGTGCCCGGACCAGCAGTTCCCCGCCCGCAGATCCTCTGTACTAACGTCAGCATTGACAAATCCGGCTTCCTCCAATCATGGCTATTATTGCAAGTGAAACATTATTGCAATATACATTCATTATTTATTTTGCAGGATTTTGTTATAAAATACATCTAAAAAATGTGTTTGTTTCACTTTCTCCCAGGGAGGCGTGGGTTAATACTTTAAGGCAATCTATGCAAGCTTTTGTTTGCTTTCCCTCCCTCCCTAAGCTTCTATGGTGTCACATGCTGGAATATCAGTTTTGCATCAACAATCATGATAGGTAAATTATTCTTTGCAATAGTTACCAAGTTGAATCAGTACTAAATCACCAGTCAACACAGGAGATTTGCATAACCAACAAATGCAAGATAACAAGACAATGCAATAGCACTTAGTCTGAACTTCAAATGAATAGTAACATTTTTTAATTTTTTTTTATATTTGTAGAGCGCCAACAGATTTTGCAGCAAAGAGTAAAGCGAAACATGACACTCTCTCAAAAATAGTTATTCTATTTTCTGACAATTTTAAAAGTCATGTCTATTTCCACTCCCCCTGTACCATGTGACAGCCATCAGCCAATCCCAAATGCATACATGTACCATGTGACAGCTATCAGCCAATCACAAATGCATGTACGCTTATTCTGTGAATTCTTGCACATGCTCAGTAGGAGCTGGTGACTCAAAAAGTTGAAATATAAAAAGACTGTGCACATTTTGTTAATGGAAGTAAATTGGAAAGTTGTTTAAAATTGCTGCTCTATCTGAATAATGAAAGTTTAATTTTGACTTGAGTGTCCTTTTCAGGGAATACAAGAGTGCATACAGAGTGTGTGCTATATCTGCATATTAGTCTATGATTGGTTAGCAGGGGTTCTTTTATTCTGGGTGAAAGGGAAATCAGTGACAAGAATAAACCTAAAACAATATACTCATTTGACAAAATAAAGCTGCTGTTTTCAATGCAAAATTATTCTTATATATGAAGGTTTATAATCGTGTAGTTTCCAATTTGTGTTTAGTGTCCCTTTAAGACACATGCACGCTCCTGAGCTCCTATCAGCCTACCTTGATTTACTCTTCAACAAAGGACACCAAAATTGATCAAATGTGTACGCTCTACCTGAATCATGAAAGTTTAGTTTTGACTTTACTGTCCTTTTAATAAAATAATATCTGAAGGCGATATAAGAAAAACTGCTATTACTTTTAACATTTCATTATTTTACAACAATCAGTATTTACATAAATAACCACTCACGTACTAAGTAAAACTTTGAAGAACGCCCCCAGGAGTGAGCACTCTCCCTGGACACAGCTCAGGCACTGATTGAGCTGCAGAGACAACTTTGTGTCCTCTGTGTGCAGATTCCTTTCATTGACCAAGGTGACAGATCTGTCAGATCAATATGATATCTTCTGGTTGCTGATAATTTTTCTTGTGTCCTTCTCTGCTTTTGTGATCCTTCAGCCTTTCACACCTTTTCAGATCTGAACTTTCACAGACTTCTTCCACTGGTACTCTTGAACATACGGTCAGTGACTGTATTAAATACAGAGGCGGAAAAACTACCCACTCAAAGTGAGCTTCATAACCCTGACCCTCCGTAGATCTTACAGATTTGCAGGTTTCTTCCTACTGGTTTGTCTTTACTGGTGTTTCTTACCAGTCCTGCCCGCACTTCTTCACCAATAAGATGTTACAGGAACTTCCCAGACACAGAGATAGAAGTAAATGCTTTTATTCCAATCCTTGAAATAACAGGTTGAAATATGAATGTAACAGACTAGAGATACAGATGCAGATGTTCCAGAAATGTCTGAGAAAAAGAGTTTTTGCAAGGATTTTATAACCTGCTTGACACGTAGGCACTAATTATTACTAGATTCTAAAATATTCTTTCACATGCAAAAATAAGTGGAATATTTAAAAAAGTGGTTGTGGTTAACAGTACATTTATTTTGTGATGTGAAAAATTAAAGTTTGAAAGATGGGATCTGAGCTAAACACAGCTTGGTACTAAGAAAAACATTCCAAAAAGGAGAAGGGAGTGTGCAGTGAAACTGTGTATCTAGAGATGATTTGTAAGACAGTTAAATTACAGCCATGTTGCATAATAAATAAATTACAGCCATGTTGCATATATCAACCATAGTAGATATATTTAGTCATAATTTATGTACTCTAGCGATAGGGCCAGATAAAAAAAAATGCTTCTAGGGAATCATTTGTCACAAAAAATAATTCTGGGGTCATTCAGAATTTACTTGTTAAAGGGACATAAAACCCCACATTTTTCTTTCATGACTCACATAGAGCATACATTTTAAATCAACTTTCCAATTTATTGTTATTAATTTTGCTTCATTCTCTTTTCTTTATTAAAGAAGCAGCAGTGACTACTGGTCGCTAGGTGAACAAGCCACTGAAAATGGGTATACAAGTGCAGCCGCCAATAAGCAGCTAGCTCCAAGCTCCTAAGCCTACCTAGGTATGCTTTTCAACAAAGGATAACAAGAGAATGAAGCAAATTAGATGAAAGAAGTAAATTGGAATGCTGTTTAAAATTGTATGTTCTGATTCATGAAAGAAAAATGTTGGGCTTCATGTCCCTTTAAAAAAAAAAAGTAAAATCTTCCCAAAAATATTTGGACACTTAAAGGACCACTCAATGCAGTACAATTCCATAATTAACAAGGGCATAATAAAAAGACAATGGGTCCTTATTATCATAGTGCGAGCGGACATGATCCGATATTGCGGCACATCGATAAATGCCAACAGCATACGCTCTAGCAGGGGGTGTCAATCAACCCGATCGTATTTCATCGGGTTGATTTCTGTCCGCCACCACAGAGCAGGCAGACAGGTTATGGAGCCTGAAGGCTCGCCGAAAACACGGGGCATCAAGCTCCATACGTAGCTTGATAAATATACCCCAATGAGTTAACACCTACTCTTAATTTCAAATAAGCAGTAGATTTTTTTCTAACAATTTTTTTTTCTCCCTGTATCATGTGACAGACATCAGTCAATCACAGACTAGTATATGTATACCATGTGAGCTTGTGCACATGCTCAGTAGAATCTTGTTCCCCAGAAAGTGTTAATATAAAAAGACTGTGCAAAATTTGATAATAAAAGTAAATTGGAAAGTGTCTTAAAACTGCATGTTCTATCTGAATAATTTTGACTTGATTGTCCCTTTAAATGACCTCCTTTGCCTCAAGGCATTACAAACATGGCACAGAAATGAGGGGGGTCAAACACTACTGTTTACTTGTATCACTGGCAGCCAAAGAGTTATCATTATTGATGTGTATGTTACTGGCATCCAAAAGTTAAAATTACTGCTCAGTTGTGAAAAATATACATGTTTGGGTCAAGAGTGGGGGATTGGGGGGCATTGTGTGACGCTCACCTACCATTAAGCCCAGTCACTTAGAGATTGTCCAGTATTTGTGTGGAGAACATCTGGCAACCCTAGAGAGAGAAGATCTAAATTTATGTGAGGTGACTGTAAAAAACACCACAGACCACAAACCTGGGTATACAAAGATGCAATCAGTAAACAGAAATAAATGTTTTCCATAATACTTAGTGGCATGATAGGTAGGAGAAGTCTAAAGCCATAAAAATGTATCCTGCTATAAAAGACAACACCAGTATACATATAAATAGATTAACTAGTTCACGAAAAGTACTATTTGAAATTCATTGGCAGTACAGTCTACCAATAGCAGCCCATATATTGCATTGACCATTCATTGGGGGGAAAAACTACAAATCATAGCTCACAATGTAATTTTAATAGGATATGTTAATATTTTTTATAGTATACAAAAAAAGCAAAAATGTAAACTTAACATTTCATTTAAAGTGATGGTAAATCCTAGCATTTGTGAAATGCTAGGATTTACCAGTGGAACAAATGAAGGGGACTTTCAGTCATGAAGTATAAAATACTTCATGCTCAAAGATCCTTTATTTGTTTGAAGCGTTCGCCGCACTGAGCTCCTGTGAGGTGACGTTTCCACCTCTTCGCTAATAGCCGTGCGGGCCAGCTGGAAACGTCACCTCACAGCAAGATAGCATTCTAAAGTGGGCTGACTGAGGAGCTCAGTTCGGCAAATGCTTCAAACAAATAAAGGGACTTTCAACATAAAGTATTTTATACTTCATGGGGTCTATTTATTAAAGCTTCAACTGACAATACGATTGAATCTGTTCGCATCATTTCCGACACAAATTGAATCCGCCATAATTATCAAAGTGTCAAGATCATCAAATGTTGAAATTTGTGACGTAATATACGATCTCAATCTGACGCAGATCGATGCTTACGTCATTACAGATGTTCCGAATACACATTCAACTCTATTTGACCCTTTTCCAAATTTAACAAACATTCAACAGGTACGCTCGCGGCTATTCTGACACAGCATACCTAGTTTTCAAACCGCTACCCTTGAGGCCGCGGATGCCATAGAAATCAATAGGAGTCTGAAAGCACCGAAAGCTTATGTTTGATGCTGCCAGAGAATGAAGCATATTGCATTAATTTCTATGGTAGAAAAAAAGTTACGTTTACACCTAACACCCTAACATAAACACCCCTCATCTGCCGCCCCCGACATTGCAGACACAAATAAAATGTATTAACCCCTATCCCGCCACTCCCCGACACCGCCGCCACTAAATAAACTTATTAACCCCTAAACCTCTGGCCTCCCACATTACCACCACTAACTAAACCTATTAACCCCTAAACCGTCAGCCCACCACATCGCAAAAAACTAAATTAAGCTATTAACCCCTAAACCTAACAACCCCCTAACTTTAAATTAAAATTACAAGATCCCTATCTTCAAATAAATTAAAACTTACCTGTAGAATTAAAATAAACTAATTTAAATCTAATGTAATAAACTAAATTACATATTAAAAAAACCTAACACTACTAAAATTATTTAAATATACAATTAAACATTATTACAAAGTATTAATTTACAAAAAAAAAAAACACTATTGGCTAGATTACGAGTTTTGCGGTAAGCTGAAAAAGCAGCGTTAACAGTTCCTAACGCTGCTTTTTCACTACCGCTGGTATTACGAGTCTTGCAGGTTTAGGGGCACCACACACTTTTTTGGCCTTAACGCAAACCGACTTACGTAAACTTCGTAAACCCTTTTTTCTATGGGACTTCCATAGCGCCGGTATTACGAGTCTGTCCTGGGAGGCCAAAAAGTGAGCGGTACACCCTCTACCTCCAAGATTCCTAACGCATTCTAAAGTCAGTAGTTATGAGTTTTACACTACAACGCTGTAGCATAAAACTCATAACTAAAGTGCTAAAAAGTACACTAACACCCATAAACTACCTATTAACCCCTAAACCGAGGCCCTCCCGCAACGCAAACACTATAATAAAATTTTTAACCCCTAATCTGCCGCTACGGACATCCCCGCCACTAGAATAAACATATTAACACCTAAACCGCCACACTCCCGCCTCGCAAACACTAGTTAAATATTATTATCCCCTAATCTGCCGCCCCTAACATCGCCACCACCTACATTATACTTATTAATCCCTAATCTTCTGCTCCGGACATCGCCGCAACCTACATTATATTTATTAACCCCTAATCTACTGCCCCAACATCGCCGCCAGCTACCTACATTTATTAACCCCTAATCTGCCGTCCCCATTGTCGCTGCCACTATTCTAAATTTATTAACCCTTTAAACTTAAGTATAACCCTAACACAAATATAATTTAAATAAATCTAAATAAAATTCCTATCATTAACTAAATTATTCCTATTTAAAACTAAATACTTACCTATAAAATAAACCCTAAGCTAGCTACAATATAACTAATAGCTACAATGTAGCTATCTTAGGGTTTATTTTTATTTTACAGGTAAGTTTGTATTAATTTTAACTAGGTAGAATAGTTACTAAATAGTTATTAACTATTTAATAACTACCTAGCTAAAATAAATACAAATTGACCTGTAAAATAAAACCTAACCTATGTTACAATAACACCTAACACTACACTACAATTAAATAAATTACCTACATTAACTATTTAAATAAATTAAATTAAATTAGCTAAATCACAAAAAAAACAACACTAAATTACAGAAAATAAAAATAAATTACAAGATCTTTAAGCTAATTAAACCTAATCTAATAGCCCTATCAAAATAAAAAAGCCCCCCCCAAATAAACCCCCCCCCCCCTAGCCCTATACTAAACTATCAATAGCCCTTAAAATGGCCTTTTGCGGGGCATTGCCCCAAAGAAATCAGCTCTTTTGCCTGTAAAAAAAAATACAAAGAACCCCCCCAACAGTAAAACCCACCAACCACACAACCAACCCCCCAAATAAAAGCCTAACTAAAAAAACCTAAGCTCCCCATTGCCCTGAAAAGGGCATTTGGATGGGCATTGCCCTTAAAAGGGCATTTAGCTCTATTGCAGGCCCAAAGCCCTAACCTAAAAAATAAACCCACCCAATACACCCTTAAAAAAATCCTAACACTAACCCCCGAAGATTCACTTACCGGGAGAAGTCTTCATCCAAGCGGCAAGATGTCCTCAAGGAAGCCAGCAGAAGTGGTCCTCCAGACGGGCAGAAGTAGTCCTCCAGACGAGCAGAAGTCTATCTTCATCCTTCTGACGCGGAGCGGCTCCATCTTCAAGACATCTGGCGCGGAGCATCCTCTTCAAACGACGTCTTCTTCGGAATGAATATCACTTTAAGTGACGTCATCCAAGATGGCTTCCCTTAGCTTGCTATTGGCTGATAGAATTCTATCAGCCAATCGGAATTAAGGTAGAAAAAATCATATTGGCTGATGCAATCAGCCAATAGGATTGAGCTGGCATTCTATTGGCTGTTCCAATCAGCCAATAGAATGCAAGCTCAATCCTATTGGCTGATTGGATCAGCCAATAGGATTGAAGTTCAATACTATTGGCTGATTGCATCAGCCAATAGGATTTTTTCAACCTTAATTCCGATTTGCTGATAGAATTCTATCAGCCAATCGGAATCTAAGGGACGCCATCTTGAATGACGTCACTTAAAGTGATATTCATTCCGAAGAAGACGTCGTTTGAAGAGGATGCTCCGCGCCGGATGTCTTGAAGATGGAACCGCTCTGCGTCGGAAGGATGAAGATAGAAGATGCCGTCTGGATGAAGACTATAGTGGCGGCGACGTTGGGGGCGGCAGATTAGGGGTTAATAAGTGTAGGTAGGTTGTGGCGACATTGGGGGCGGGAGATTAGGGGTTAATAAATATAATGTAGGTGTCGGCAATGCTGAGGGCAGCAGATTAGGGGTTAATAAGTATAATGTAGGTGGCGGTGGTGTCCGGAGCGGCAGATTAGGGGTTAATAAGAATAATGTAGGTGTCGGCGATGTTGGGGGCGGCAGTTTAGGGGTTAATAAGTGTAAGATTAGGGGTGTTTAGACTCGGGGTTCATGTTAGGGTGTTAATAAAATGTGTTTCCCCATGGGAATCAATGGGGCTGCGTTACTGAGATTTACGCTGCTTTTTGGCAGGTGTTAGACTTTTTCTCAGTCGGCTCTGCCCATTGATGTCTATGGGGAAATCGTACACGAGCACGTACGACCAGCTCACTGCTGACTTAAGCAGTGCTGGTATTGGAGTGTAGTGTGGAGCAAAATTTTGCTCAACGCTCACTTCTTGCCTTTTAACGCCAGGTTTGTAAAATCCTGTAATACCAGCGCTGCAGGTAAGTGAGCGGTGAGAAAAAAACGGAACAGTAGCACTGCATAGCTCCTAACGCAAAACTCGTAATCTAACCGTAAGTTACAAAAAATAACAAACACTAAATTACTTAAAATAACAAACGAAATTATCAAAAATAAAATGTTTTACACCTAGGGGGATATCTATCAAGCTGTCAACTTTGTTGCATTCGATGGCACCAATACGTTCGCCTAACATTGCAGCCACAGACCTGAACATGATCTCCATATTTATAAAAAAATCTGGCAAAAAAACGCACACCAAGTACGGGGAGATGAGCATCGGACTGTTGTTATCAATCTCGCTGCTATTCGGCTTTTTACCAACTTTATTTATACCCTGTCACTAAACGCCGCCACTATACTAAATTGTTTAACTCCTATGCCGCCACTCCCGGACCCCGCTGCAACTAAATAAAAGTATTAACCCCTATCCCGCCGCTTCTGGACCCCACTGCAACTAAATAAAAGTATTAACCCCTATCCTGCTGCTCCCAGACTCTACCGCAACTAAATAAAAGTATTAACCCCTATCCCGCCGCTCCCGGACCCCACCACAACTAAATAAAAGTATTAACCCCTAAACCCCTGGCCTCCCACATCACTACCACTAACTAAACCTATTAACCCCTAAACCGCCAGCCCCCCACTTCGCCATAAACTAAATTAAGCTATTAACCCCTAAACCTAACAATCCGCTAACTTTACATTAAAATTACAACATCCCTATCTTATAATAAATTAAAACTTACCTTTAGAATTAAATTAAACTATATTAAACTATTAATTAATCTACCCTAACTATTATACTAAAATTACATTAAACTACCAATTAAATTAACTATATTACATATTAAAAAAAAAACTAACCCTACTCAAATTATTTAAATCTACAATTAAAAATTACTAAATTATAAAAAAAAATAAACGCTAAGTTACAAAAAATAAAAAACACAAAATTACGGGGAAAAAAACACAGTATCAAAAATAAAAACGGATTACACCTAATCTAATAGTCCTATCAAAATAAAAAAGCCCCCCAAAATAAAAAAACTCCTAGCCTACAATAAACTACCAATGTCCCTTAAAAGGGCCTTTTGCGGGGCATTGCCCCAAAGAAATCAGCTCTTTTTTTTTAAAGAAAAATACAAACACCCCCCAACAGTAAAACCCACCACCCACACAACCAACCCCCCCAAATAAAAACCCTATCTAAAAAAACTAAGCTCCCCATTGCCCTGAAAAGGGCATTTGTATGGGCATTGTGCTCTTTTACTGCCCAGACCCTACTCTAAAAATAAAACCCACCCAAAAAGCCCTTAATTAAACCTAACACTAACCCCCGACAATCCACTTACAGTTCTTGAAGTTCCGCTTGAAGGATCCATCCAGCCGGCAAGAAGTCTTCATCCGGGTGGCAAGAAGTCTTCATCCGGGCGGCCTCTTCTATCTTCATCTGGCGCGGAGCGGGTTCATCCTGAAGACATCCGGCGAGGAGCTCCTCTTCAATACGGTCTCCGCCGTAAACTGGATCTTGTAATTTTAGTATAATAGTTAGGGTAGGTTAATTAATAGTTTAATATAGTTTAATTTAATTCTACAGGTAAGTTTTAAATTATTATTTGATAGGGATGTTGTAATTTTAATTTAAAGTTAGCGGGTTGTTAGGCTTAGGGGTTAATAGCTTAATTTAGCTTATAGCGATGTGGGGGGCTGGCAGTTTAGGGGTTAATAGGTTTAGTTAGTGGTAGTGATGTGGGAGGCCAGGGGTTTAGGGGTTAATATGTTTATTTAGTTGCGGTGGGGTCCGGGAGAGGCGGAAAAGGGGTTAATACTTTTATTTAGTTGTGGTGGGGTCCGGGAGTGGCAGAATAGGGGTTAATAACTTTATTTAGGTTGCAGCGGGGTCCGGGAGCGGCAGAATAGGGGTTAATACATTTATTTAGTTGCGGTGGGGTTGAGGCGGCAGATTAGGGGTGTTTAGACTTGGGGCTTATGTTAGGGTGTTAGGTGTAAACTTTACTGGTTTTCTACCATATAAATCAATGGGATACCTGGCAGCATCGAACATAAGCTTTCAGACTCCCATTGATTCCTATGGCATCCGCGGCCTCCAGGGTGGCGGATTGAAAACCAGGTACGCCGGGCCGGAATAGCCACAAGCGTACCGGTTAACTATTTGATGACATTTGAAAAAGTGTCAAATAGTGCCGAATGTGTATTCGGAACATCTGTAATGACGTAAGCATCGATCTGTGTCGGATTGAGACCGGCAGATCGTATGTTCTGTCACAGATTTCAACTTTTGCCGGTCTGTAGGCTTTGATAACTTGATCGAATCAAGCTCGCCACAATTACGCTGTGGAATTCCAGCGTCTTTGCGGTTGACGGCTTGATAAATATACCCCCTAATCTAATAGCCCTATCAAAATAAAAAAGTCCCCCAAAATAAAAAAAACCTAGCCTACAATAAACTACCAATAGCCCTTAGGCTAGCCATAGGACCTTTTGCAGGGCATTGCCCTAAGTTTAACAGCTCTATTACCTGGAAAAAAATACAAAGACGCCCACAAGTAAAACCCACCACCCAACCAACCCCACAAAATAAAAACCCTAACTCTAAAAAAACCTAAGCTACCCATTGCCCTGAAAAGGGCATTTGTATTGGCATTGCCCTTAAAAGGGCAGTCAGCTCTTTTGCATTGCCCTTAAAAGGACATTTAGCTCTTTTGCATAAAGCCCAAATCCCTAAACTAAAAATTAAACCCACACAAAAAAAGTTTAAAAAAGCCTAACACTAACCCACGATGATCCACTTACAGTTCTGAAGTCCTGACATCCAGGCGGAGAAGTCTTCATCCATGCGGCGATGTCTTCATCCATCCGGCAAAGTCTTCATCCATTCAGGCGGCGTCTTCTATCTTCATCCCGGAGGCGCAGGGCGGGTCCATCCTGAAGATGTCCGACGCGGAGCTTCTCTTCAATACGGTCGCTGCCGTAAACTGAGCTTGAATGCAAGGGACGTGATTCAACATGGTGTCCCTTGCATTCCTATTGGCTGATTTGAGTGTTAAATTCAAATCAGCCAATAGGAGGCGAGCTTCTGAAATTCTATTGGGTGTTCAAAATAGCCAATAGGATGAGAGCTTATAAAATTCTATTGGCTGTTCAAATCAGCCAATAGAATTTCAGTAGCTCTCATCCTATTGGCTAATTTGAATTTAACACTCAAATCAGCCAATAGGAATGCAAGGGATGCCATCTTGAATCGCGTCCCTTGCATTCAAGCTCAGTTTACGGCGGTGACTGCATTGAAGATGAGCCCCTAGATGTCGTGGAGTCGGGGAGTGGCGAAATAGGGGTTAATCATATTAGTATAGTGGCGGAGTTTAGTAAATTGGTATAAATAAAGTTAGGAAAAACCCGAATTACGACATAATCGATGACTGTTAGTTAACAACAGTCCGATGCTCATCGCCCTGTACTTGGTGCGCATGTTTTTGACATGTTTTTGACGGGTTTTTTAATAAAGAAGGGGATTTTATTCAGATCTGCGGCAGCAATGTCTGACAATGTCTGGCGAGCTTATTGATGCCGGTGAATGCAATGAGATTGATGCTTTGATAGATAGGCCCCCATGACTAAAAGTTTCACAAACGCTAGGATTTACAGTCACTTTAATCTGTAACATTAATAATTGGTCCCATTGAAGCATTTTGTAAGAATTGGGGATTCTCACTTTCTATATCTATTGCTGATATGACTTTGTCAATTCTGGAATAGCCTTTTTGAAAAATGTCACTTAAAATAGTATATAGAATTTGCACAATTAACAAGTGCATAATAAAAAGACAATACAATAGCATTTACTCTAAGGGGCCTATTTAACATTGTGCGTGCGGACATGATCCACTGTAGCAGTTCATGTCCGCAGCACATCGATAAATGCCGATAGCATACGCTGTCGGCATTTATAATTGCACAAACATTTCTAGTGAAATGCTTGTGCAATGCCGCCCCTGCACATTCGTTGCCAATCGGCTGCTAGCAGGGGGTGTCAATCATCCCGATCGTATCTGATCAGAATGATTGCTGTCCGCCATCTCAGAGGTGGCGGACGAGTTAAGAAGCAGCGGTCTTATGACCGCTGCTTCTTAACTTATGTTTCCGGGGAGTCTGCATAATAAATCGGCCCCCAAATCTTAAATGAGCAGTAGATTCTTTCTCAAATGTCAAAATGAATATTAGTTTGCCAGCCCCATGTATCATGTGACAGACATCAACCAATCGCAGACTTATATACATATACACTGTAAACTCTTGTACATGCTTTGTAGAAGCTGCTACCTCAGAAAATGTACAAATAAAAAGACTTTGCACAGTATTTAATAATGAAAAAGTACAAAATAAAGCTGCGCTTCTCAGCTCTGGCTAGGCTATTATAAACAATCCAAAATACATCAATAGTGTTGATACACGCAAATAGATGATTTCTAAATGCTGTATATAATAATCCATAGGCAAATAGTTCAAAGTGCTGCTAGACAATCAAATATGTGCAATAGATGGCATAAAGCAAAAAAAGGGGGTAAAAATACTTCCCAGCTGCGATAGAACGTGTGGATGCTGCTCGGATGTAAGGCACAGGGCTGTGCTCCTGCTCATATGTAGAACTGTAGAACGAAAAAGAACAAAGAGCGCATACCACTCTAAGTGTAACACCGTTTAATAAATAAAGCACACAGAGCGCTAAAAATTTAACACACACAATGTTAAAACAGATAATATGCACAGTCACCAAATCCTAGTATGTTGCACCGGCTATCGTGGGTGTGTTGTCCGTCGCCCCGTCAGCTCTGTACTTGATCCGACTTCCGGAAAGCCACAGGAAGACTCGCTGAACCGGGGGATACTCAAACTGGAACATCGGTGCCACAGGAACAAGGTGGAGGTGAAGAGAGAGCCTCTACGCGTTTCTTCAGGCTACGACCTGACTTTCTCAAGAGGTATGAATGAAAGTTTCATTGGCTGTGTATCAGTTCAAGTCCTCAAAACGAGACTGGCAAGCGTGTTATACCAGTAAAGTCTTACACATGATTTTTGATAACGAATCATATATTCTGCACAACCCAATAAAACAATGGTATCGTTATTTCTTGGGTAATCACCTGACCCGTGTAGGCCAATCGGGTAACTCATCGCCGCAATTCAACCCGATCAAGTACGATTGGGTTGAATGACACCCCTCCCACGGTTGGCCGCGAATCTGAAGGGGGCGGCGTTGCACCAGCAGCTCACAAGAACTGCTGGTGCAATGCTGAATACAGAGAGCGTATTGCTTTCTCCGCATTCAGCGAGGTCTGTTGGACCTGATTCGCACTGTCGGATCAGGTCTGACAGACCTTTGTTAAATAGGGGCCCTAGTAATTAGATATATCTATATAGTATGTAATATATACCTTTATCTACTCTTGGGATATTTGAGTAGATATGCTTTTTTAATTAGCTACAGTTTCAGAATACGTTGCATTAGTTAACAATATTTATTGGTTCATTGCTGCTTATACATGTAAATTGCTTTGGCAAATCAATGTGTATACTTGGCCACAAAAAAAGAAAAAAAGGAACATAATATGCAAAGAGGACTGCACAGCAGAAATCCAAAGAAAGTGTTTCTTTATTCACATAAAATAGCAATATAATACAGGTGGCCCTCGATTTACAACGGTTCAATTTGCACCGTTTCAGAATAACAGCCTTTTTTTCAGTCATGTGACTGCTATTGAAAAGCACTGAGAAGCAGTGCATTGATTAAAATAGCCAGTAGGTGGAGCTGTCCGCTTGTGCTGCAGCAAAGATATGCAAGCAAAGCAAGCTGAAATTAATTAGTTTAACCAGACCTGAGCTATCGAACAGCTTGCAAAGGAACACGATCTTCCTGTCTATAAATCAGTCAAGATTGGAATGCATAGATAGAACTGTTTGCAGGAAAATGCAAGTAAAGTCTGTGTTGTGTTATTATTTTATTAGGTTTATAATGCTGTTTAGCAAATGTTTTTGTTCATTTAACTTAGTTTAATTATATATTCTGTGTTGTGTGATTATTTTATTAGGTTTATAATGCTGTTCAGCGTTTAAAGTCTTCATTTCAAAGCTTTAAAAATAATGTATTAGGTGTTACTTATGCCAATTTTGAGAGGGGCCTGGAACCTAACTCCCTCACTTCCCATTGACTTACATTATAAACTGGGTTTCAATTTACAACGGTTTCACTTTACAACCATTCCTTCTGGAACCTAACCCCGGCGTAAACTGAGGGCTACCTGTAGTAAAGTTTTAAGGCTATATGAAATAAGCTAACAAGGACACCTCTAAATAGCTGAAACCATGCCCCATACGGTATCAATCAATCAAATAAGCACTGGCATTGGATTGTTGGTGTGCAGTTCTCATATTACATCATCTGTTTTGTCATATTTTAAAGGGATCTGAAACCCACAAATTTTCTTTTGTGATTCAGACAGAGCAAACCATTTAAAAAAAAACATTTCCAATTTACTTCTATTATCAAATTTGCTTCATTCCCATGATATTCTGTATTGAAGAGATACCTAGGTAGGCATCTGGACCACTACATGTACATACTTTTTATTTTTTTGTCATTTTACACAGAAATAGACTATGCGTTGCGGGCTGAGGAACGGAGAAATGTATAACAAAATGAAACGGTAATTATTTATATAATTTAGCGTTTGCAATGAAAGTGCCCATCAGTGAGCTTGTACACTGCATCTGAGTGCTGCAGGACTATGTGAGTACCCTGTGATGTACATATGAGGCACCTTCTGGGGTGGGTATATATATTTATATATGTCCGAGCTGCAGGAAACTCCATGGCTGGAGTTCCTAAACTCATATGGCATCATATGGAACCAGAGCACGGTCGTTGCTCCAGTTTCATATGAAGTAAGGTGTCTGATCGTTACAGACAATGACACTGTGTGTGTCACTGTCTGTAACGATCATTCTGGTACTGGTGGAAGGCGAGTGGTCTTCCCAGCTTAGTAGGGGAGTGGGAGGGGTTATACACTGTGGACAATTGTTTGGATAGGGTGTGACCCTACACTGATGAGGGAGGGATCTGGACGATTGGGGCTATGCTGCCAAATATAAATATAGGGGGAGGGAGACCTTCACTATGGCATAGTGGGTTTGAAGGGAGAGGGGCCCATGCAATATAAATAAATATAGGGGGAGGGTTGACCCTTCACTATGGCACAGTTGGTGTGAAGAGAGAGGGGTGCATACACAATCTAAATAAATATAATGCGGAGGGTGACCCCATGAATATACAGGGGTAGGTGGGGAGGGGGAGATGGAGCAAAAAAGGAAAAAAATAAATATATATAAATATATAATATGTATAGAAAGTTTACAGACCGCACTCGCTGGGTTTCAGACAAACTTCATTCATTCTGATGACGTTTCGAGGATAATCTCCCCTTCCTCAGACCAGTATATATATAAACGTATATGTTTCTGGGCAGGGGGTGTGTATAGCAACACAAGAAACCAGTAATAGTGTTTACTTGTCATGTGATCACTGCAATAGGTATTGCAGTGATCACATGGGCTAAAATGTAACAAAAATGAAAAATAAAGTAACTATTCCTGCCTGACAACTGCTCAGTTGCAATTTTGCTTCCAGTCAGGCAGGATCATTACTTTGTAGCAGAAAAGCTTTTCTGAAAGCTATTGACAAATTTGACAACCCATCACTAAACCAACAGCTTTTTTCAAAGCTAATTTATTTTTTTCCGATATATATATTTTTTTTATTATTTTTTTTTCAAAGCTATTTTATTATTTTATTTTTTATATAACAGTATATACTGTATTGATAATTGCTTCCATCTATATATATTGCCATATACTATATACTGTAAATACCATATATTCTTTCCCCAAAAAATTGCCACCTATAGATTTATTACTTTTTTATCTTTTTATTTTTTGCTGACCAGTGGGAATCCCACTGACGCTAACGTTTCCTGTTATCAGTCAGTAATTGGGTGACCCACTAAGGGAAGCAAAAAATAATAAACAAAAAATAAGCTTTGTAAAAAAAAAATCTGTTATATTATACTACAAGATTTTGGGTTTTCTTGCAGCAAGATATATACCTTAGATTTGGCTAAATGGCAAGAGGATTTTACAATGTTAAGGAGGCAAACGAAATTGTAAATGATACAGACTCTGATCTTGACCCCTCTGAATCACAATACCATCATAGAACAGTGACACTGATGTCAAGCCTCATATTCCCCCCCAAAAAACAAAGGCCAAATCTCCACAAGAACAATTTAATTTGGAATACCCCTCATTTTTATAACCCTGAATTTCCTGATTTTACTAATTCTGCTGGTATCAATGCAGGCATCATTTCAATCCAGCAGACTTCTTCAAAATATTTTTCAGATGTTATTTTGGAAGAAATGGCTTGCCAGACTAACCATTACGCAAACCAGTGCTTGGCCCAGAAATCCCCTACATATTTTAAAAACTATAATTGGTTCTCAACAACTATTGCAGAGTTAAAACAATTTGGGGAACTCTCTTATTATTGGCATCATACACAAGCCAAGCATCAAATTGTATAAGTCTACCCACCCTGTATTTTCAACACTTCTGTTCCCAGCAGTAATGCCAAGATCAAGGTATGAAATCTTAAACAGTTTCCTCCACTTTACAGATAACACAGGGGCATATGTATCAAGCTCCGAATGGAGCTTGATGCCTCGTGTTTCTGGCGAGTCTTCAGACTCGCCAGAAACAGCAGTTATGAAGCAGCGGTCACAAAGACCGCTGCTCCATAACATGTCCGCCTGCTCTGAGCAGGCGGACAGACACCTCCGGAAATCAACCTGATCGAGTACAATCGGGTTGATTGACACCTCCCTGCTGGCGGCCCATTGGCCGCGAGTCTGCAGGGGGCGGCGTGCTGCTGGTGCAATGCTGAATACGGCGAGCGTATTGCTCGCCGTATTCAGCGATGTCTGTCGGACCTGATCCGCACTGTCGGATCAGGTCCGACAGACATTGATATCTAGAGGCCACAGACTCTAACTTTTACTGACCCAAATTATGACAGATTATATAAAATTACTAATTGATTATTTTAACAAATTATTTGCTAAAGTATATACCCTATCTAAAAATATTTGTATTGACGAGTCCCTAATGCTTTTCAAACTAAAGAGCACATTATGGTATTAGATTCTATAAACTGTGTGAGAGTTCTACAGGCTACATACAAATTTTTTAGAGTATATTAAAGGAAAGACGGTTAATTAGATCCACCTAGCTGCCCACCTTACCTTACAACAAGTGAGAAAATTGTCTGGGACCTCATTCATCCCTTGTTAGGACATTGGTATCATCTTTATGTTGATAATTATTATACTAGTATCCCCCTTTTCAAAAACGTATTTTGCCTTGACACCGCAGCCTGTGGAACAATTTGAAAAAAAAATGTAAAGTGTTCCCACAGCAATTAGTCTCCAAGAATCTAAAGGCAGGAAACACAGCAGTGCTATGGAGTGAAGAACTCCTAGCAGTTAAATTTAGTTACAAAACCCCCACACAGTTTGCATTGTAGACTACAACAAATACAAGGGTGGAGTAGACCCCCCTGGCCAGATAATGAAGCCTTATTGAGCTCAAGCTCAAGCTAAAGGGTAGTAGATTCAGGAGTAATTTGAGGAAGCACTTCTTTACAGAAAGAGTGATTGATTTATGGAATAAACTTCCTCAAGAGGTAGTAGCAACAAACACTGTGGGGGACTTTAAAAATGCATGGGACAAGCATAGGGCTATCCTACGAACTAGATAAGTTTATACTGTTAGGTAAGGTCGGGCAGACTTGCTGGGCCTATGGCTCTTATCTGCCATCAATATCTATGTTTCTATGTTTCTATCTTGCCTCAAGAAAAAACAAAACCTGGTATAAAACGCTTGCTGTCTATATGATTAAGATGACACATTTTAATTCTTACATCTTGTACAAAACCTGTGCATCTCGCAACAAGCTTTCCTAAATTAACAAATAGAGGTGATTGCAAACCTTTTATTTGAAAATAGTGAAACTTCCCAAAACTTTCAGTGTGAAAACCAGGACATGAAACCCAATTTTTTTCTTTCATGATTTAGAAAGAGCATACAATTATAAACAACTTTCTAATTTTCTTCTATTATCTATTTTGCTTCATTCTCTTGATATTCTTTGCTGAAAAGCATATCTAGATATGCTTAGTAGCTGCTCATAGATGCCTCCTGTGATTGGTTCACTGTGTGCATTGCTATTTCTTCATTAAAGTATATCTAAAGAATAAAGCAAATTAGGTAATAGAAGTAAATTGGAATGTTGTTTAAAATTGTATTATCTACCTTAATCATGAAAGAAAATGTTTGGGTATAGTGTCCCTTTAACTGGCAGACATTTCCCCAGTAATATCCCCCCTACAGCAAGGAAGGCCTGTTCCCAAAAATGCTGCAGAGTTTGCACAAAAAATGGAGTGAGGAAAGACTCACGTTTTCACTGTATGACATGCCCATCAAAACCTGGTTTATGCATCAAAAATTGCTTTTAAATTTACCATACAGTTAAAAAATACTGGTGAAAATGCTGGCTATACATAGGGTTGCCACCCAGCCGGTATTTTACCGACACGGGGCGCGATCCGATATAGATCGCAGTTTGCAGCGCAAGCGAGGGAACCGGCGTCGCCCGCAGTTTCAGCTCGCAACTCGAGCTATCCCATATAAGTCGCCGTCAGATGCTAACGTGCCGTAAGTCTGACAAACCAGCGATGTCCAGAAATCTGCGCAAGTACAAATTTCTGGCGTCGCCAGTGACTTGCGGCACGTTAGAAACTGCCGGCGCCTATAAAACCTGACTAAAGTCTAAAACACCCGCACTGTCTAACACGCCTCCCTAACATAGCCCGACAAGTCTAACACGCCTCCCTAACATAGCCCGACACGTCTAACCCTCTATCCGCTATCCCCCCTCACTATCCTAACAATACAAAAGCTATTAACCCCTAAACCGCCGCTCCCGTACCCCGCCGCAACCTAATAAAGTTATTAACCCCTAAACCGCCGCTCCCGTACCCCGCCGCCAGCTATATTATATCTATAACCCCCTAACGTGAGCCCCTTACACCGCCGCCATCTCTATTAAAATGATTAACCCCTAATTTAATCTACCTACCCCGCCGCCAGCTATATTATCTATATTAACCCTAACTATATTATAGTTAATATAGGTATTACATTATATATATTAACTATATTAACTCTAATTATATTAGGGTTAATATAGTTAATATAGTTACTATAGTATTTATATTAACTATATTAACTCTATCTAACCCTAACACCCCTAACTAAATTTATATTAAATTAATCTAATTCATTTATAAACTAAAATATTCCTATTTAAATCTAAATACTTACCTATAAAATAAACCCTAAGATAGCTACAATATAATTAATAATTACATTGTAGCTATGTTAGGGTTAATATTTATTTTACAGGTAAATTGTTAATTATTTTAACTAGGTATAATAGATATTAAATAGTTATTAACTATTTAATATCTACCTAGTTAAAATAATTACCCAATTACCTGTAAAATAAATCCTAACCTAAGTTACAAATACACCTACACTATCAATAAATTTAATAAACTACAAACATCTATCTAAAAATACAATTAAATTAACTAAACTAAATTACAAAAAAAAACAAACACTAAATTACAAAAAATAAAAAAAGATTACAAGATTTTTAAGCTAATTACACCTATTCTAAGCCCCCTAATAAAATAATAAACCCCCAAAATAAAAAAAATTCCCTGCCCTATTCTAAATTAAACAAATTTCAAAGCTCTTTACCTTACCAGCCCTTAAAAGGGCCTTTTGTGGGGCATGCCCCAAAGAATTCAGCTCTTTTGCATACAAATACAATCCCCCCCCCCATTACAACCCACCACCCACATACCCCTATTCTAAAACCACCCAAACCCCCCTTAAAAAAGCCTAACACTACCCCCCTGAAGATCTCCCTACCTTGTCTTCACCACACCGGGCCGAACTCCTGATCCGATCCGGGCGATGTCTTCCTCCAAGCGGCAAAGAAGAATTCTTCCTCCGGCGATGTCTTCCTCCAAGCGGCAAAGAAGAATTCTTCCTCCGGCGACGTCTTCCTCCAAGCGGCAGCAAAGTCTTCATTCTTCCGGCGGCATCTTCAATCTTCTTTCTTCGCTCCGCCGCCGCGGAGCATCCATCCCGGCCGACTGCTGTACTACGAATGAGGTACCTTTAAATGACGTCATCCAAGATGGCGTCCGCCGAATTCCGATTGGCTGATAGGATTCTATCAGCCAATCGGAATTAAGTTAGAAAAATCTGATTGGCTGATTGAATCAGCCAATCAGATTCAAGTTCAATCCGATTGGCTGATCCAATCAGCCAATCAGATTGAGCTCGCATTCTATTGGCTGTTCCGATCAGCCAATAGAATGCGAGCTCAATCTGATTGGCTGTTCGGATCAGCTAATCGGATTGAACTTGAATCTGATTGGCTGATTCAATCAGCCAATCAGATTTTTCTAACTTAATTCCGATTGGCTGATAGAATCCTATCAGCCAATCGGAATTCGGCGGACGCCATCTTGGATGACGTCATTTAAAGGTACCTCATTCGTAGTACAGCAGTCGGCCGGGATGGATGCTCCGCGGCGGCGGAGCGAAGAAAGAAGATTGAAGATGCCGCCGGAAGAATGAAGACTTTGCTGCCGCTTGGAGGAAGACGTCGCCGGAGGAAGAATTCTTCTTTGCCGCTTGGAGGAAGACATCGCCGGAGGAAGAATTCTTCTTTGCCGCTTGGAGGAAGACATCGCCCGGATCAGATCAGGAGTTCGGCCCGGTGTGGTGAAGACAAGGTAGGGAGATCTTCAGGGGGGTAGTGTTAGGCTTTTTTAAGGGGGGTTTGGGTGGTTTTAGAATAGGGGTATGTGGGTGGTGGGTTGTAATGGGGGGGGGGGATTGTATTTGTATGCAAAAGAGCTGAATTCTTTGGGGCATGCCCCACAAAAGGCCCTTTTAAGGGCTGGTAAGGTAAAGAGCTTTGAAATTTGTTTAATTTAGAATAGGGCAGGGAATTTTTTTTATTTTGGGGGTTTATTATTTTATTAGGGGGCTTAGAATAGGTGTAATTAGCTTAAAAATCTTGTAATCTTTTTTTTATTTTTTGTAATTTAGTGTTTGGTTTTTTTTGTAATTTAGTTTAGTTAATTTAATTGTATTTTTAGATAGATGTTTGTAGTTTATTAAATTTATTGATAGTGTAGGTGTATTTGTAACTTAGGTTAGGATTTATTTTACAGGTAATTGGGTAATTATTTTAACTAGGTAGATATTAAATAGTTAATAACTATTTAATATCTATTATACCTAGTTAAAATAATTAACAATTTACCTGTAAAATAAATATTAACCCTAACATAGCTACAATGTAATTATTAATTATATTGTAGCTATCTTAGGGTTTATTTTATAGGTAATTATTTAGATTTAAATAGGAATATTTTAGTTTATAAATGAATTAGATTAATTTAATATACATTTAGTTAGGGGTGTTAGGGTTATATAGAGTTAATATAGTTAATATAAATACTATAGTAACTATATTAACTATATTAACCCTAATTTAATTAGGGTTAATATAGTTAATATATATAATGTAATACCTATATTAACTATAATATAGTTAGGGTTAATATAGATAATATAGCTGGCGGCGGGGTAGGTAGATTAAATTAGGGGTTAATCATTTTAATAGAGATGGCGGGGGTGTAAGGGGCTTACATTAGGGGTTAATAATATTAATATAGCTGGCGGCGGTATAGGGGGATTAGATTAGGGGTTAATAATTTTTATATAGGTGGCGGCGGTGTAAGGGGTCAGATTAGGGGATAGATAAGGTAGATGGTGGCGGTTTTAGGGGCTCACAGTAGGGGGTTAGTTTATGTAGATGGCGGCGGGGTCCGGGAGCGGCGGTTTAGGGGTTAATAACTTTATTAGGGATTTCGGGGGGGGGATCGCGGTTGACAGGGAGATAGACATTGCGCATGCGTTAGGTGTTAGGTTTATTTTAGAAGATCGCGGTTGACAGGGAGATAGACATTGCGCATGCGTTAGGTGTTAGGTTTATTTTAGCAGCCAGTTTAGGAAGTTACGGGTCTCCAATAGTCAGCGTAAGGCTTCTTACGGCTGCTTTTTGTGGCGAGGTGAAAATGGAGTAAGTTTTCTCCATTTTCGCCACGTAAGTCCTTACGCTGCATATTGGATACCAAACTGCGCGGGTTTGGTATACCTGCCTATAGCCCAAAAAACTACGGGCGACGGCAGAAATATACGTGCGTAACTTCTAGGTTACGCCGTATATGTGATACCAAACCCGCGCAAATATTGGCGTCGCCGGCTTTTGCGGGCGACGATTTTTATCGGATCGACCCCATGACCGGTATTTTTAAGGTTCATGTCAATGTAGAAAATAAAGAATAAATATTGAAAGAAAGCCCCTGTCAAAGTGCAACTTCTTCTGAGTGTGATCAATACTAGTTATAAACAAATGAGCATTTAAAATCAGTCCTATCAGCTTTAGTTTTTGAGTTATGCTGTTTAATTATTTATGCAAATTTATGTTAATTAGCATTAGTATTTTCTTCCAAGAATGGCAACCCTTGTTATACATAAATTGTATATCCCAAAATCTGTGTATTTTAAAAAATGTATCACGCTTGCCATAAATACGGATGGCTGGTGGCATGAAAAAAGAGATTAACCCTTTCAGAACTGTGATCCACAGCTGCAATTAGTGGCCCTCTTTGACCCTTTGCTCAAACATATCTAAAAATCCCCTTTCAGAACTGTAAATGCACAGCTGCCATTCATTACCTTATATGACCCTTGGAAAAAATATCTAAAAAATCTCCTTTCAGAACTGGGATTCACAGCTACAATTTGCAGCCTTCTAATTACCAAAACCAATGACAAGCTCATGCATGTCTGATACCCTAAAAAAGATTTTTAAATCATTTGAATTTTCATTGTACATGTTTTCTGTAAATAATGTCAGTGAGAACCCCAACATTTGTGAAAATAATCTTTTTTTTTTTCTAAATTATTGCATTTATCTGACTGCCAGCATGATAAATACCAAAATAGGCCTAGATCAATTCCTTGGGTTGTCTATATAAAGTTTATTTGGGCAGTTATGCAATAGCAAATTAATCATTAACCTTTTGCCTGAAAATATCTAAAAATCCCCTTTCAGAGTTGTGGGGGTCGATCCGATAAAAATCGTCGCCCGCAAAAGCCGGCGACGCCAATAATTGCGCGGATTTGGTATCCTATATACGGCGTAAGCTAGAAGTTACGCGCGTATATTTCTGCCGTCGCCCGCAGTTTTTTGGGCCATAGGCAGGTATACCAAACCCGCGCAGTTTGGTATCCAATATGCAGCGTAAGGACTTACGTGGCGAAAATGGAGAAAACTTACTCCATTTTCACCTCGCCACAAAAAGCAGCCGTAAGAAGCCTTACGCTGACTATTGGAGCCCCGTAACTTCCTAAACTGGCTGCTAAAATAAACCTAACACCTAACGCATGCGCAATGTCTATCTCCCTGTCAACCGCGATCTGCTAAAATAAACCTAACACCTAACGCATGCGCAATGTCTATCTCCCTGTCAACCGCGATCCCCCCCCCCCCCCCCCGAAATCCCTAATAAAGTTATTACCCCCTAAAACGCCGCTCCCGGACCCCGCCGCCATCTACATAAACTAACCCCCTACTGTGAGCCCCTAAAACCGCCGCCATCTACCTTATCTATCCCGTAATCTGACCCCTTACACCGCCGCCACCTATATAAAAATTATTAACCCCTAATTTAATCTACCTACCCCGCCGCCAGCTATATAAAAATTATTAACCCCTAATCTAATCCCCCTATACCGCCGCCAGCTATATTAATATTATTAACCCCTAATGTAAGCCCCTTACACCGCCGCCATCTCTATTAAAATGATTAACCCCTAATTTAATCTACCTACCCCGCCGCCAGCTATATTATCTATATTAACCCTAAGTATATTATAGTTAATATAGTTATTACATTATATATATTAACTATATTAACCCTAATTATATTAGGGTTAATATAGTTACTATAGTATTTATATTAACTATATTAACTCTATCTAACCCTAACTACATTTATATTAAATTAATCTAATTAATTTATAAACTAAAATATACCTATTTAAATCTAAATACTTACCTATAAAATAAACCCTAAGATAGCTACAATATAATTAATAATTACATTGTAGTTATGTTAGGGTTAATATTTATTTTACAGGTAAATAGTTAATTATTTTAACTAGGTATAATAGATATTAAATAGTTATTAACTATTTAATATCTACCTAGTTAAAATAATTACCCAATTACCTGTAAAATAAATCCTAACCTAAGTTACAAATACACCTACACTATCAATAAATTTAATAAACTACAAACATCTATCTAAAAATACAATTAAATTAACTAAACTAAATTACAAAAAAAAAAAAACACTAAATTACAAAAAATAAAAAAAAGATTACAAGATTTTTAAGCTAATTACACCTATTCTAAGCCCCCTAATAAAATAATAAACCCCCAAAATAAAAAAATTCCCTGCCCTATTCTAAATTAAACAAATTTCAAAGCTCTTTACCTTACCAGCCCTTAAAAGGGCCTTTTGTGGGGCATGCCCCAAAGAATTCAGCTCTTTTGCATTCAACAAATACAATCCCCCCCCCCCATTACAACCCACCACCCACATACCCCTATTCTAAACCCACCCAAACCCCCCTTAAAAAAGCCTAACACTACCCCCCTGAAGATCTCCCTACCTTGTCTTCACCACACCGGGCCGAACTCCTGATCCGATCCGGGCGATGTCGTCCTCCAAGCGGCAAAGAAGAATTCTTCCTCCGGCGACGTCTTCCTCCAAGCGGGAGCAAAGTCTTCATTCTTCCGGCGGCATCTTCAATCTTCTTTCTTCGCTCCGCCGCCGATCAGCCAATAGAATGCGAGCTCAATCTGATTGGCTGATTGGATCAGCCAATCGGATTGAACTTGAATCTGATTGGCTGATTCAATCAGCCAATCAGATTTTTTTAACTTAATTCCGATTGGCTGATAGAATCCTATCAGCCAATCGGAATTCGGCGGACGCCATCTTGGATGACGTCATTTAAAGGTACCTCATTCCAAGTTCAGCAGTCGGCCGGGATGGATGCTCCGCGGCGGCGGAGCGAAGAAAGAAGATTGAAGATGCCGCCGGAAGAATGAAGACTTTGCTCCCGCTTGGAGGAAGACGTCGCCGGAGGAAGAATTCTTCTTTGCCGCTTGGAGGACGACATCGCCCGGATCGGATCAGGAGTTCGGCCCGGTGTGGTGAAGACAAGGTAGGGAGATCTTCAGGGGGGTAGTGTTAGGCTTTTTTAAGGGGGGTTTGGGTGGGTTTAGAATAGGGGTATGTGGGTGGTGGGTTGTAATGGGGGGGGGGGATTGTATTTGTTGAATGCAAAAGAGCTGAATTCTTTGGGGCATGCCCCACAAAAGACCCTTTTAAGGGCTGGTAAGGTAAAGAGCTTTGAAATTTGTTTAATTTAGAATAGGGCAGGGAATTTTTTTATTTTGGGGGTTTATTATTTTATTAGGGGGCTTAGAATAGGTGTAATTAGCTTAAAAATCTTGTAATCTTTTTTTTATTTTTTGTAATTTAGTGTTTGTTTTTTTTTGTAATTTAGTTTAGTTAATTTAATTGTATTTTTAGATAGATGTTTGTAGTTTATTAAATTTATTGATAGTGTAGGTGTATTTGTAACTTAGGTTAGGATTTATTTTACAGGTAATTGGGTAATTATTTTAACTAGGTAGATATTAAATAGTTAATAACTATTTAATATCTATTATACCTAGTTAAAATAATTAACTATTTACCTGTAAAATAAATATTAACCCTAACATAGCTACAATGTAATTATTAATTATATTGTAGCTATCTTAGGGTTTATTTTATAGGTAAGTATTTAGATTTAAATAGGTATATTTTAGTTTATAAATTAATTAGATTAATTTAATATAAATGTAGTTAGGGTTAGATAGAGTTAATATAGTTAATATAAATACTATAGTAACTATATTAACCCTAATATAATTAGGGTTAATATAGTTAATATATATAATGTAATAACTATATTAACTATAATATACTTAGGGTTAATATAGATAATATAGCTGGCGGCAGGGTAGGTAGATTAAATTAGGGGTTAATCATTTTAATAGAGATGGCGGCGGTGTAAGGGGCTTACATTAGGGGTTAATAATTTTAATATAGATGGCGGCGGTGTTAAGGGCTCACTTTAGGGGGTTATAGATATAATATAGCTGGCGGCGGGGTACGGGAGCGGCGGTTTAGGGGTTAATAACTTTATTAGGTTGCGGCGGGGTAAAGGAGCGGCGGTTTAGGGGTTAATAGCTTTTTTATTGTTAGGATAGTGAGGGGGGATAGCGGATAGAGGGTTAGACAGTGCGGGCTATGTTAGGGAGGCGTGTTAGACAGTGCGGGCTATGTTAGGGAGGCGTGTTAGACAGTGCGGGTGTTTTAGACTTTAGTCAGGTTTTATAGGCGCCGGCAGATTCTAACGTGGCGCAAGTCACTGGCGACGCCAGAAATTTGTACTTGCGCAGATTTCTGGACATCGCTGGTTTGTGAGACTTACGGCACGTTAGCATCTGACGGCGACCTATATGGGATGGCTCGAGTTGCGAGCTGAAACTGCGGGCGACGCCGGTCTCCTCGCTTGCGCCGCAAACTGCGATCGATATCGGATCGCGCCCCTGATTCACAGCTGCAATTAGCGGCCTTTTAATTACCAAAACCATTGACAAACCTATACATATGCATTTGTCTAATGACTACACACATTATATATTTTGGGGTTTGTGACAATTAGTATTTTATATACTTATTTACTTTTTTGGGGGTAAATCTACAATAATTTCATAATTCTGTGAATAAATAACAATTTGAAACTGTTATCCCCTTAAAGTTCTTTTTATGCCAATATATATATATTTCATAGTTAAATAAATAAAAAAAGGGCTAGATTACAAGTGGAGCACTAAATATCTCTGTGATGAAATCGATATTTGCGTTCCACTGTGTATTACCAGCGCAAGATAATGTGCTCTGGTATTACTCGTTTTTAGCAACGCAAACGCGACCTCACATTCGCATCGCTGGGAAGCATTGTGCTCACAAGAGCACGCTTCCATAGGTTCCTATGGGAGCCTCATTCAGATGCTGTCAGAGTGCCTTTTTTTCTAACATCCCACTCCTACCAACTTTATCCCCAAAATATTCTGTAGTGCAGCACTTTTATTTAAAAAAAAAGATGTTGCCATCTTTATTTTCTTAATAAAATACACTAGACAGCATTTTGGGGGCATTTGAGGCACATTTATAAAATTACCCAGAGATCTGATCTGTGTTTAATTGTATAAGCGTTAGTTGCTATCATGAGCTTACGGTAGCAATATCCAACCACTTGTAATGGCTGGTTATTTATTGTGCGCCTGCAAACAGGCAAATTTGCCCGTTTGTGGGCGCGCAATAATTTAGCGTTCCACTTGTAATCTAGCGCAAAGGCTTTATTTCTGTTTAAATTGAATGATAGCAAAAATGCAAACAAATTATCCAATACTTTGAGCAAGTTTTTCTCTAAAATTCCCGGTAGTGAAGGAGTTAAAGAAAAACTGTTACAAGTTAAAAGGGGAAATCAAATCAGCCATCAATTAAATCAGTTACATATGTATATACTATTATTTTTTTCATTTTAATATACTTGGAAATATCTACTCAAGAAAACTGTATTAGCTTTTTTTAAAGCAAAGCCAAAAATGTTCAATTTTCTTGGACTGAGGAGCAATAAAGTTTTGTTTTTCTTCATTCCTCTGGGACTTGCAGTGAAAACTTTAAATGCCCCCAAGGAAAATTTTGCTTAACCCACTCTGCAAGGCCAGTGTGTTATAGCAAAGCATACAGCTTTAAAATTTACCTGTTTAAATGTTATTACATTATCACAAAAACAAAATATGCATGCAAATGAAATAAAAACCTCATGATATTGAATTCAAATAATTACTGGAAATATGAGACGTGTTCTTTTTAAATCAAGGTAGACCAGGAATACAAATTTAAATGCATACAAATTCAATTTCACTTGGTTATTTAGTAAATACATTATAGTTGAAGATACAATTAAATATATACTTTGTTTTGCTTGTCAGAACATATTTTAAACACTCCTCAGCAACAGAGGTTAAAAAGAAATGTATTATTTTTTATATTCTACAAGGGAACCTCTACAGTAGATCTCTCTTTAGTAGTCTTTTTGATTATAAGTTTTATTGAATCTAGCCTAAGAAAGGCAAAAAGAGAAACAAATATATGAACAGAAAACAAGTGAAAGGGCAGATAAACAGGTTTAACCCCTTACCGGGACATTCCAGCCAAAATTGGAATTCACATGTATGTATTTTAGTTTTCAATAGAACATTTGTGCAATATACATGAATTTGCACAAAAGCTTCTAATAAAAGCTATTGCTGTTTTAAATATGTATTTAAGTATGCACCGTGCACCAGCATTTTAAACACAGCCCTTGCTCAGAAAGCCTAAGGTGATTTTACCATCTGGTAGTGACTCCATTTGTTAATTGCTGACATGATACAAGCCCCACTGGCGATTTGAGTATATGCAGTATTTAAAATGCTGGTGCACTGAGAATATCTAGCTATCCTTCACATGCACGTGCAAAGAAAATCGCTAAACACTAAAATAGTAATAACTTTTACTAGAAGCATTTTTGCCAATACATGTATATTGCAAATATGTTTCTATTCAAAGATGTAATTCATCTATGTGCATTTAAATTTTTGACCGGAACGTCCCTTTATGGACACATCTCCAGTTTGCTTGATTGTTCCATGACAGAATAATTCTGTCATTGGTCATTAAATGGTTAATGAAAATTAACTTTGCAGAGATAGTGATAAAGATTTAACTTACCCATCCTTTTTTGCCAACTGTGAGAATGTCGTTTTGTGACTATTTGTCTATAGGTTTTCCATCTACGTTGTAGTTTAACTAGATTTCTCCTTTTACCGTGCTATTCTCAAAGGATACAATAGTATTTGCAGCAAATAATCTCATACTAACTTTACAGACTGTTTTCTTTTCATCCTGCAAACGTGTCAACCAAGTACTTCAGTTATTTCTTCCCCCAACTGCCAGAAGAATGAGAAATCTTGAAAATCCTGCACACCTGTCAAAGCTATCTAAAGGTATGTTCTACTTTAAACAAATGACAAAATGCCTGTAGGGTTTGTATTAGGTAATATACTGTTCATGGCAAACTATGCATTCTTATTTTGCAAACGCTATTTCCATCCTATAATAAAATAATGTACAAAGAGCAATAATTGCATGGAAACTGCCATATATGAGAACAGAACTGTTATGTATATATTTTTTTTATTTATATAAGGAATTTGACATGAATGTCAGACAAACTTACCAGACTGCTGTGAAGATCACAATATTATTTCACATCTGGCTCTTGATATGTCTCCAAAACCTTGTGAAATATGGAAAAACACATCTGACTCCTCTTTGCCTGTTTATTTAATAATAGAAGTAAAATGCATTACTGATACAGTTTGTTGAATGTGTTTAAAATAATGACAACACATAATTGAAAGATTTTATTCAGGATTGTTGTAATAATCATTCACCTGGCTAATTTATCTAACGTCTGATATTGAGAAGAATATGAATGGACTTTAATTTGTTAAAGATTTGAATATAATTTAATAATTGAGTTCAATAAAGCAGCGGTCGCCAACCAGTGGTCCATGGACCACTGTTGGTCCACAAGAAGATGTTGGTGGTCCTTGACACCATCAAGCAGGAATTAATCTCCTCTGATTTTGTCACCCCCCTCGCAGTGCCTGACTGGACATCAGTGAAAACCAACGTAGGAGAAGTTAAATTACAATCTCCCTACGCACGTTGCGTAGTACTGCGCAACTTGTGTAGCTAGATTGTATTTTTAACTCCTCCCACCCGGTGCGCTGCTCAGAGGAAGATGCTTCCATTCTAAAGCCAGCAGAGGTTGGCATAGTCTTGGCTTGAAATAGTGGAATTAAAGTATATAAAAAAAGACAATCTTAAAACATAATTCTCTCTTATATTTCATTTATTTTCTTCCCTTTACCTGTCTCTTTGTAGTAGATTTCCTAATTCCTTCATATGGACTTACATCTCTGTTTGTCTTCCTCCCCTCCATCATCTTTTTTTTTAAAAATTAAATATTAATTATTTTTCATTCTAATAATTTTCCCGTATACAGAGCCATTCCACCTGAATTCCAGTAATTGCCATCCAGCAGATCAGCCATATACCACCAGTATTATATTAATTGCCATATTGAGAGCTTTCTGATATAAACTTAAAGGGACACTCAATCAAAATTAATTTTGATTATGCAAATTTACTGTGTTGACTGGTGCTTATATTTATGAATCCAATGTCTGTCCATGATTATGAGTAGTTTTTAATAATTCCTAACTAGAGAGGTAACTTGGAAGTCTTGTGGTCCTTTTGAACATAATTCTTTTTTTCTCAGTTTCTGCCTCTCTGTTTCTAGCTGAAAAGTTGGCACTCACCCTTCATCTGTCTTTTGGAAGTATTCTCTCAGTTCTGTCATTCAGTTAGTTAATTTAAAAAAATAATTCTTAAAAATGTGTAAATATATACATAATGTAAACTTAGCTATGGTTATACTAGTTATGTACAGTATGTGTGTGTGTGTGTGTGTATAAAAAAAAATCATGTTAGTGGTCCACGGGATTCAAAATTGTGAGTTTAGTGGTCCCTGAGATCCGAAAGGTTGGCGACCCCTGCAATAAAGGATAAGAGATGAGACAGCTATAGGGAGGGTGAAGGAAGCCCTTATATAAAAGCATCTTTTTGGAACCTCTCCCTATCGCTCTTATTTTATGGCAAGGCATTACAGCAAATATTCACTCACTTGGAATTTCATGACTTTTATCCCAATTTGCTCAACAAAGTTCTCAACCAGTGAATGGTATACATCAAGAAAGTTATTCTCTGTTAAAAGCACAATAGGACTAAAAGAGGTAGTTCCTAGATAATGACTTGCCAAAGAATAAACTATATGGTAACTACTAGTGGCGTATTTAGGTTTTTTAGGCCATAAAATTATCTGGCCAGGGAGTAACGTGATTTTTTAAAAAAAAATATTTTTTTAATGGCATTTCCAAAATAAATGTTCACACACACAGTCACAGACACATACACACACAGTCACACACAGATTTATACACATACACACACACATAGTCACAGACACACACAGATTTATACACATACAAACACACAGTCACAGACACACACAGATTTATACACATACACACACACAGTCACAGACACACATAGATTTATACACTCACACACACACAGTCACAGACACACACAGATTTATACACATACACACAGTCACAGACACACACAGTCACAGACACATACACTCACATAGTCACAGACACACATAGATTTATACACATACACACACACAGTCACAGACAAATACACACACACAGTCACACACACACCAGAGATTTATACAAATACACACACACAGTCACAGACACACACACAGTCACACACACACACACAGATTTACACACATACACACACACGCTGTCACAGACACACACACATACACAGTCACAGACACACACAGAAATATGCATACACATGCACACGCTTATACACATACACACACACCTATCTATTGCTGCAATATATATAACCCCCCCCCCCCACAGATTTCTTGAAACAATACTTACTATACTCAAAGGCATCTACTTATCAAGCCGTCAACCGCAAATACTCTGGAATTCCGCAGTGTATTTGTGGCGAGCCTGATTCCCCTTAGTTATCAAAACCTACAGTCCGGCAAAAGTAGAAATCTGTGACGTAACATACGATCCGCCGGTCTCAGTCCAACACAGATCGATGCTTACGTCACTACATATGTTCCGAATGCAGGTTCGGCACTATCTGACTACTTTTGCTAGTTAACAAAAATCTACCAGGTACGCTCGCCACTATTCCGGCCCAGCGTACCTGATTTTCAATCCGCTGCCCTGGAAGCGGCGGATGCCATAGGAATCAATGGGAGTCTGAAAGCAGCGAAAGCTTATGTTCACTGCTGCCTGATATCCCATAAAACATAATTTATGTAAGAACTTACCTGATAAATTCATTTCTTTCATATTAGCAAGAGTCCATGAGCTAGTGACGTATGGGATATACATTCCTACCAGGAGTGGCAAAGTTTCCCAAACCTCAAAATGCCTATAAATACACCCCTCACCACACCCACAAATCAGTTTAACGAATAGCCAAGAAGTGGGGTGATAAGAAAAAAGTGCGAAAGCATATAAAATAAGGAATTGGAATAATTGTGCTTTATACAAAAAAATCATAACCACCACAAAAAGGGTGGGCCTCATGGACTCTTGCTAATATGAAAGAAATGAATTTATCAGGTAAGTTCTTACATAAATTATGTTTTCTTTCATGTAATTAGCAAGAGTCCATGAGCTAGTGACGTATGGGATAATGACTACCCAATATGTGGATCTTTCCACGCATGAGTCACTAGAGAGGGAGGGATAAAATAAAGACAGCCAATTCCTGCTGAAAATAATCCACACCCAAAATAAAGTTTAATGAAAACATAAGCAGATTCAAACTGAAACCGCTGCCTGAAGTACTTTTCTACCAAAAACTGCTTCAGAAGAAGAAAACACATCAAAATGGTAGAATTTAGTAAAAGTATGCAAAGAGGACCAAGTTGCTGCTTTGCAAATCTGATCAACCGAAGCTTCATTCCTAAACGCCCAGGAAGTAGAAACTGACCTAGTAGAATGAGCTGTAATCCTTTGAGGCGGAGTTTTACCTGACTCGACATAGGCATGATGAATTAAAGATTTCAACCAGGATGCCAAAGAAATAGCAGAAGCTTTCTGGCTTTTTCTAGAACCAGAAAAGATGAAAAATAGACTAGAAGTCTTTCGGAAAGACTTAGTAGCTTCAACATAATATAACAAAGCTCTAACAACATCCAAAGAATGCAATGATTTCTCCTTAGAATTCTTAGGATTAGGACATAATGAAGGAACCACAATTTCTCTACTAATGTTGTTAGAATACACAACCTTAGGAAAAAATAAAAGAAGTTCGCAACACCGCCTTATCCTGATGAAAAATCAGAAAAGGAGACTCACAAGAAAGAGCAGATAATTCAGAGACTCTTCTGGCAGAAGAGATGGCCAAAAGAAACAAACCTTTCCAAGAAAGAAGTTTAATGTCCAAATGAATGCATGGGTTCAAAAGGAGGAGCTAGAAGAGCCCCCAGAACCAAATTCAAACTCCAAGGAGGAGAAATTGACTGAATGACAGGTTTTATACGAACCAAGTCTTGTACAAAACAATGAATATCAGGAAGATTAGCAATCTTTCTGTGAAAAAGAACAGAGAGGGCAGAGATTTGTCCTGTCAAGAAACTTGCGGACAAACCTTTACCTAAACCATCCTGAAGAAACTGTAAAAAAATTCTCGGAATTCTAAAAGAATGCCAGGAAAAATGATGAGAAGACACTAAGAAATATAAGTCTTCCAGACTCTATAATATATCTCTCTAGATACAGATTTACGAGCCTGTAACATAGTATTGATCACAGAGTCAGAGAAACCTCTTTGACCAAGAATCAAGCGTTCAATCTCCATACCCTTAAATTTAAAGATTTGAGATCCTGATGGAAAAAAGGACCTTGCGACAGAAGGTCTGGTCTTAACGGAAGAGCCCACGGTTGGCAAAAGGCCATCCAAAAAAGAATCCGTCCATGCTGGAGCGACCAGCAGAACAAACAAGCATTCCTTCAGAATCTTGGAGATTACTCTTGGAAGAAGAACTAGAGGCGGAGAGATATAGGCAGGATGATACTTCCAAGGAAGTGATAATGCATTCACTGCCTCCGCCTGAGGGTCCCGGGATCTGAACAGATACCTGGGAAGTTTCTTGTTTAGATGAGAAACCATCAGATCTATTTCTGGAAGTTCCCACATTTGAACAATCTGAAGAAATACCTCTGGGTGAAGAGACCATTCGCCCGGATACAACGTTTGATGACTGAGATAATCCGCTTCCTAATTGTCTATACCTGGGAAATGAACCGCAGAGATTAGACAGGAGCTGGATTCCGCCCAAACCAGAATTCGAGATACTTCTTTCATAGCCAGAGGACTGTGAGTCCCTCCTTGATGATTGATGTATGCCACAGTTGTGACATTGTCTGTCTGAAAACAAACAAACAACTCTCTCTTCAGAAGAGGCCAAGACTGAAGAGCTCTGAAAAGTGCACGGAGTTCCAAAATATTGATCGGTAATCTCACCTCCTGAGATTCCCAAACCCCTTGTGCCGTCAGAGACCCCCACACAGCTCCCCAACCTGTAAGACTTGCATCTGTTGAAATTACAGTCCAGGTCGGAAGAACAAAAGAAGCCCCCTGAACTAAACGATGGTGATCTGTCCACCACGTCAGAGAGTGTCGTACAATCGGTTTTAAAGATATTAATTGAGATATCTTTGTGTAATCCCTGCACCATTGGTTCAGCATACAGAGCTGAAGAGGTCGCATGTGAAAATGAGCAAAGGAGATTGCGTCCGATGCAGCAGTCATAAGACCTAAAATTTCCATGCATAAGGCTACCAAAGGGAATGATTGTGACTGAAGGTTTTGACAAGCTGATATCAATGTTAGACTTCTCTTGTCTGACAAAGACAGAGTCATAGACACTGAATCTACCTGGAAACCTAAAAAGGTTACCCTTGTCTGAGGAATCAATGAACTTTTTGGTAAATTGATCCTCCAACCATGATCTTGAAGAAACAACACAAGTCGATTCGTATGAGATCTGTTAAATGTGAAGACTGAGCAAGTACCAAGATATTGTCCAAATAAGGAAATACCAATACCCTGTTTTCTGAATACAGACAGAAGGGCACCGAGAACCTTTGTAAAAATTCTTGGAGCTGATGCTAAGCCAAACGGTAGAGCCACAAAACTGGTAATGCTTGTCTAAAAAAGAGAATCTCAGAAACTAAAAGTGATCTGGATGAATCGGAATATGCAGATATGCATCCTGTAAATCTATTGTAGACATATAATGCCCTTGCTGAACAAAAGGCAGGATAGTCCTTACAGCTACCATCTTGAATGTTGGTATCCTTACATAACGATTCAATATTGATAGATCCGGAACTGGTCTGAAGGAATTGACCTTCTTTGGTACAATGAAGAGATAGAATAAAACCCCAGCCCCTGTTCCAGAACTGGAACTGGCATAATTACTCCAGCCAACTCTAGATCTGAAACACATTTCAGAAATGCTTGAGCCTTTGCTGGGTTTACTGGGACACGGGAAAGAAAAAAATCTCTTTGCAGGAGGCCTTAACTTGAAGCCAATTCTGTACCCTTCTGAAACAATGTTCTGAAACCAGAGATTATGAACGGAATTGATCCAAATTTCTTTGAAAAGAACGTAAACTGCCCCATACCAGCTGAGCTGGAATGAGGGCCGCACCTTCATGGGGACTTAGGAGCTGGCTTTGAGTTTCTATAAGGCTTGGATATATTCCAAAGTGAAGAAGGTTTCCAAACTGATACCGCACCTGAGGATGAAGGATCAGGCTTTTGTTCCTTGTTGTGATGAAAAGGAACGAAAAACAATTATTAGACCTAAATTTACCTCAGATTTTTTATACTGTGGAAAAAAAGTTCCCTTCCTTCCAGTAACAGTTGAGATAAAAGAATCCAACTGAGAACCGAATAATTTATTACCCTGGAAAGAAAGGGATAGCAAAGTTGACTTAGAAGACATATTAGCATTCCAAGTTTTAAGCCATAAAGCTCTTCTAGCTAAAATAGTTAGAGACATATACCTGACATCAGTTCTAATGATATCAAAGATGGCATCATAAATAAAATAATTAGCATGTTATAGAATAATAATGCTATGAGAATTATGATCTGTTACTTGTTGCGCTAAAGCTTCTAATCAAAAAGTTGAAGCTGCAGCAACATCCGCTAACAAAATAGCAGGAGTAGAGACAGCCCCATTAACCTTAGGGATTTTGTCCCAAACTCTAATCTGTCAGATGGCACAGGATATAATTGCTTAAAACGTTTTAAAAGGAGTAAATGAATTACCCAAATAGCATCAGGGACAGGAAACACTTCTGGAATAACTACAGGAGATTTAACCCCTTAACGACCAAGGACGTACGCCACACGTCCTCTAAAAAAATACACTTAATGACCGAGGACGTGTGGCGTACGTCCTTGGTCTGGAAAGCAGCTGGAAGCGATCCTGCTCGCTTCCAGCTGCTTTCCGGTTATTGCAGTGATGCCTCAACATCGAGGCATCCTGCAATAAGCCCCCTTGGCCATCCGATGCAGAGAGAGCCACTCTGTGGCCCTCTCTGTACCGGACATCGATGGCCGGTTTCGTTGGTGGGTGGGAGCCAGTCTGGGAGGCGGGTGGGCGGCCATCGATGGGCTGTATCATGTGGAGGGGGGCGGGATCGTGGGCGGGAACGCCGGGCACGCGCGCGGGCGCGCGCGCGTGCACGAGGGTGCGCGCAGGGGTAGGAAGCGGGTGGGAACCGCTACACTACAGAAAAGTGATGGGATTAAAGTGGCAGTGATTGCCAAATTTATTTACATATATGTGAATCTAAGAGATCTGGGAGGGGTGGTGGGTTGGTCTTTTGGGGGGGGGCAAGCTACACTACAGAAAATCATTAAAAAAATAAAAATAAAAACATATTTTACTATAAACTGGGTACTGGCAGACAGCTGCCAGTACCAAAGATGGCTACTAATAAGTTAGAGGGGGATGGGTAAAGAGCTGTTTGGGGGGTATCAGGGAGGTTGGTGGCTAAGGGGGGATCCTCCAGAGCAGCATATGTAAGTATGCCTTTTTTTTTATTTATTTTTTATCAAGGATAGCTTTTTTTTTAGTACTGGCAGACTTTCTGCCAGTACTTAACATGGCGGGGACAATTGTGGGGTGGGGGAGGGAAGAGAGCTGTTTGGGAGGGATCAGGGGGTGTAATGTGTCAGGTGGGAGGCTGATCTCTACACTAAAGCTAAAATTAACCCTGCAAGCTCCCTACATGCTACCTAATTAACCCCTTCACTGCTAGCCATAATACACATGTGATGCGCAGCGGCATTTAGCGGCCTTCTAATTACCAAAAAGCAACGCCAAAGCCATGTATGTCTGCTATTTCTCAACAAAGGGGATCCTAGAGAAGCATTTACAACCATTTGTGCCATAATTGCACAAGCTGTTTGTAAATGATTTCAGTGAGAAACCTAAAATTGTGAAAAATTTTACTTTTTTTTTTTATTTAATCGCATTTGGCGTTGAAATGGTGGCATGAAATATACCAAAATGGGCCTAGATCAATACTTAGGGTTGTCTACTACACTACAATAAAGCTAAAATTAACCCTACAAGCTCCCTACATGCTCCCTAATTAACCCCTTAATTGCTGGGCATAATACACGTGTGGTGCGCAGTGGCATTTAGCGGCCTTCTAATTACCAAAAAGCAACACCAAATCCATATATGTCTGCTATTTATGAAAAAAGGGATTCCAGAGAAGCATTTACAACCATTTGTGTCATAATTGCACGAGCTGTTTGTAAATAAATTCAGTGAGAAACCTAAAGTTTGTAACAAAATGTGTGAAAAAGTGAACAATTTTTTTTATTTGATCGCATTTGGCGGTGAAATGGTGGCATGAAATATACCAAAATGGGCCTAGATCAATACTTTGGGATGTCTTCTAAAAAAAAATATATACATGTCAAGGGATATTCAGGGATTCCTGGAAGATATCAGTGTTCCAATGTAACTAGCGCTAAGTTTGAAAAAAAGTGGTTTGGAAATAGCAAAGTGCTTCTTGTATTTATTGCCCTATAACTTACAAAAAAAAACAAAGAACATGTAAACATTGGGTATTTCTAAACTCAGGACAAAATTTGGAAACTATTTAGCATGGGTGTTTTTTGGTGGTTGTAGATGTGTAACAGGTTTTGGGGGTCAAAGTTAGAAAAAGTGTGTTTTTTTCCATTTTTTCCTCATATTTTATATTTTTTTTATAGTAAATTATAAGATATGATGAAAATAATGGTATCTTTAGAAAGTCCATTTAATGGCGAGAAAAACGGTATATAATATGTGTGGGTACAGTAAATGAGTAAGAGGAAAATTACAGCTAAACACAAACACCACAGAAATGTAAAAATAGCCTTGGTCCCAAACGGACAGAAAATGGAAAAGTGCTCTGGTCACTAAGGGGTTAAAAACCTTATTTAAACGTTTAGTTTTAGTATCAAGAGGACCAGAATCCTCTATTTCTAATGCAATTAATACTTCTTTAAATAAAGAACGAATAAATTCCATCTTGAACAAATACAAAGATTTATCAGCATCAACCTCTGAGACAGAAACCTCTGAACCAGAAGAACCATTATCAGTATCAGAATGATGATGTTCATTTAAAAATTCATCTGAAAAAAGAGAAGTTTTAAAAGACTTTTATGTATACTAGAAGGAGAAATAACAGACATAGCCTTCTTAATGGATTTAGAAACAAAATCTCTTCCTTTAAATGATGTCATCCAAGATGGCATCCCTTCAATTCCGATTGGCTGATAGAATTCTATCAGCCAATCAGAATTAAGGTAGGAAAAATCCTATTGGCTGATGCAATCAGCCAATAGGATTGAAGTTCAATCCTATTGGCTGATCCAATCAGCCAATATAATTGAGCTGGCATTCTATTGGCTGTTCCAATCAGCCAATAGAATGCCAGCTCAATCCTATTGGCCGATTGCATTAGCCAATAGGATTGTTCATACCTTAATTCTGATTGGCTGATAGAATTCTATCAGCCAATCGGAATTGAAGGGACGCCATCTTGGATGACGTCATTTAAAGGAACCTTCATTCCAGAAGAGCCGTCGGATGAAGAGGATGCTCCGCGTCGGATGTCTTGAAGATGGACCCGCTCCGCGCCGGATGGATGAAGATAGAAGATGCCGTCTGGATGAAGATAGAAGATGCCGTCTGGATGAAGACTTCTGCCCGTCTGGAGGACCACTTCTGCCGGATTCGTTGAGGACTTCGGCCCGGTTGGGTGAAGACTTCTCCCGGTAAGGTGATCTTCAAGGAGTTAGTGTTAGTTTTTTTTAAGGGGGGATTGGGTGGGTTTTAGAGTAGGGTTGGTTGTGTGGGTGGTGGGTTTTAAATGTTGGGGGGGATTTGTAATTTTTTTTACAGGTAAAAGAGCTGATTACTTTGGGGCAATGCCCCGCAAAAAGCCCTTTTAAGGGCTATTTGTAATTTAGTGTAGGGCAGGGCTTTTTTATTTTGGGGGGCTTTTTTATTTTGTTAGGGGGATTAGATTAGGTGTAATTAGTTTAAAAATCTTGTAATTTGTTTATTATTTTCTGTAATTTAGTGTTTGTTTTTCGTACTTTAGATAATTTTTTTTTTAATTGTATTTAATTGTATTTAATTTAGTGAATTAATTTAATTATAGTGTAGTGTTAGGTGTAATTGTAACTTAGGTTAGGTTTTATTTTACAGGTACTTTTGTATTTATTTTAGCTAGGTAGTTAGTAAATAGTTAATAACTATTTAATAACTATTGTACCTAGTTAAAATAAATACAAAGTTGCCTGTAAAATAAAAATAAACCCTAAGTTACAATTACACCTAACACTACACTATAATTAAATTAATTCCCTAAATTAAATACAATTCAAAAAAATTATCTAAAGTACGAAAAACAATTTCCAATTTACTTTTATTATCTAATTTGCTTAGTTGTCTTGGCATCCCTGGTTGAAAATGATATCTCGGTAGGCCCAGGAGCTGCTGATTGGTGGCTGCAAATATATGCCTAATGTTATTGGCTTACCAAGGTCTCGATGATCGAAAATGCTGCGAGGTGGCGATATATTCAAAAGGAATCCGATGCAATGTCGAGAATGCTAGCGAAATATTCAAAAGTGCCTACATTACTCTTTAAAGGAAGCATTGCAGAGGGGCGCTTTATGATACATCGCAATGGGTGGCGATGCTGGCGAAATATTCCAAACAGCATCGGCACCAACATTGGCGATGTAAAGGATTAATTTTAAATATATAGCACACAACATAATAAATAAACCTATGTACCCTAAACTGACATAACCCATCACCACAAACTAACCCTACACTACTTAAATGGACAGTTTACTCAAAAACATTCTGCCCTTTCATTTGTTACTAACGAGAATTTCCTTAACCATTAAATTGGCATTTAAAATAGTTGATTTAGCCTGTGGTATCCTCACCTATTCTGAAAGTTTTTGGTCTTAGGTCCAAGCTATAGATAAGTCAGCAAAAGAAATTACACTATCAGTGAGGTATAGAAGAGATAAGGTAATAAAATGTTAATTTTCTATTGTTCTCTCCAAGTATTGGTCTTTGGTTTATGGACAGATATAAGATAAAGAAGCATGTATATGTACACAATCTGATAAAGTAATACGATCTGATTATATCTACAAGCTCAACCTATGTTATTAGGTTGTGACTTCAATACACACAATCACCTATTTCATATACATAAATAAACCTTAAAAAGCAAATTCTCATACATTTTGTACTCTGTAGTTGCTAAAAAAGTTATTGGAAACACATTAAGAGAAAAACAATTTTAGACTATATGGTTCCTTTAACCCCAATAGCCCACCACAGTAAATGTCCTAACCTATTAACCCCTAAACCGCCAGTAGCCCGCCACAATAAACTTCCAAACCTATTAACCCCTAAACTACCAATAGCCCACCATAAACACCCCCTACACTACTAAACCCCTATACCACCAATAGCCCACCACAAACATCCCCTACACTACTTAATCCCTATACCACCAATAGCCCACTGCAAATGTAAAGGGATAGGAAAGTTAAAATTAAACTTGCATGATTCAGATAGAGCATGCAATTTAAAGACATTATTAAATTTACTTCTATTTTTAAATGTGCTTCATTCTCTTGGTATCCCTTGTTGAAAAAAAATATGCACATATCCTACACTAGTGGGAGCTAGTTAATGATTGGTGCCTGCACACATTTGTCTCTTGTGATTGGCTAACTAGACGTGTTTATCTGACTGCCAGTAGTGTAATGCTGTTTCTTCAGCAAAGCAAATTTGATAATTGAAGTAAATTAGAAAGTTGTTTAAAATTGTTCTACCTAACACCAACCCCCCACCCACCCTCACCTCTAAGCTAAGGAAAAAAAAATAACAAACACGTAACTTACAAATAAATAACAAAACAAAATAAAAACACTACTGAAGACAAAAATCAGCACTACCAAAAAAAAAAAAACCATAATTTATGTAAGAACTTACCTGATAAATTCATTTCTTTCATATTAGCAAGAGTCCATGGGCTAGTGACGTATGGGATATACATTCCTACCAGGAGGGGCAAAGTTTCCCAAACCTCAAAATGCCTATAAATACACCCCTCACCACACCCACAAATCAGTTTAACGAATAGCCAAGAAGTGGGGTGATAAGCCAAGAAGTGGGGTGATAAGAAAAAAGTGTGAAGCATAAATATAAGGAATTGGAATAATTGTGCTTTATACAAAAAAATCATAACCACCACAAAAAAAGGGTGGGCCTCATGGACTCTTGCTAATATGAAAGAAATGAATTTATCAGGTAAGTTCTTACATAAATTATGTTTTCTTTCATGTAATTAGCAAGAGTCCATGAGCTAGTGACGTATGGGATAATGACTACCCAAGATGTGGATCTTCCATGCAAGAGTCACTAGAGAGGGAGGGGTAAAATAAAGACAGCCAATTCCGCTGAAAAAAATCCACATCCAAAAATAAAGTTTAAATCTTATAAAGAAAAAAAACTGAAAATATAAGCAGAAGATTCAAACTGAAACAGCTGCCTGAAGTACTTTTCTACCAAAGACAGCTTCAGAAGAAGAAAACACATCAAAATGTTAGAATTTAGTAAAAGTATGCAAAGAAGACCAAGTTGCTGCTTTGCAAATCTGATCAACCGAAGCTTCATTCCTAAACGCCCAGGAAGTAGAAACTGACCTAGTAGAATGAGCTGTAATCCTTTGAGGCGGAGTTTTACCCGACTCGACATAAGCATGATGAATTAAAGATTTCAACCAAGATGCCAAAGAAATGGCAGAGGCCTTCTGACCTTTCCTAGAACCGGAAAAGATAACAAATAGACTAGAAGTCTTTCGGAAATTCTTAGTAGCTTCAACATAATATTTCAAAGCTCTAACTACATCCAAAGAATGCAATGATTTCTCCTTAGAATTCTTAGGATTAGGACATAATGAAGGAACCACAATTTCTCTACTAATGTTGTTGGAATTCACAACCTTAGGTAAAAATTTAAAAGAAGTTCGCAACACCGCCTTATCCTGGTAATAAAATCAGAAAAGGAGACTCACAAGAAAGAGCAGATAATTCAGAAACTCTTCTGGCAGAAGAGATGGCCAAAAGGAACAAAACTTTCCAAGAAAGTAATTTAATGTCCAATGAATGCATAGGTTCAAACGGAGGAGCTTGAAGAGCCCTCAGAACCAAATTCAAACTCCAAGGAGGAGAAATTGACTTAAGGTTTTATACGAACCAAACCTTGTACAAAACAATGAATATCAGGAAGATTAGCAATCTTTCTGTGAAAAAGAACAGAAAGAGCAGAGATTTGTCCTTTCAAGGAACTTGCAGACAAACCTTTATCCAAACCATCCTGAAGAAACTGTAAAATTCTCGGAATTCTAAAAGAATGCCAGGAAAAATGATGAGAAAGACACCAAGAAATATAAGTCTTCCAGACTCTATAATATATCTCCCTAGATACAGATTTACGAGCCTGTAACATAGTATTAATCACAGAGTCAGAGAAACCTCTTTGACTAATAATCAAGCGTTCAATCTCCATACCTTTAAATTTAAGGATTTGAGATCCTGATGGAAAAAAGGACCTTGCGACAGAAGGTCTGGCCTTAACGGAAGAGTCCACGGTTGGCAAGAGGCCATCCGGATAAGATCCGCATACCAAAACCTGTGAGGCCATGCTGGAGCTACCAGCAGAACAAATGAGCATTCCTTCAGAATCTTGGAGATTACTCTTGGAAGAAGAACTAGAGGCGGAAAGATATAGACAGGATGATACTTCCAAGGAAGTGACAATGCATCCACTGCTACCGCTTGAGGATCCCTGGATCTGGACAGATACCTGGGAAGTTTCTTGTTTAGATGAGAGGCCATCAAATCTATTTCTGGAAGTCCCCACATTTGAACAATCTGAAGAAATACCTCTGGGTGAAGAGACCATTCGCCCGGATGTAACGTTTGGCGACTGAGATAATCCGCTTCCCAATTGTCTATACCTGGGATATGAACCGCAGAAACTAGACAGGAGCTGGATTCCGCCCATACCAGAATTCGAGATACTTCTTTCATAGCCAGAGGACTGTGAGTCCCTCCTTGATGATTGATGTATGCCACAGTTGTGACATTGTCTGTCTGAAAACAAATGAACGATTCTCTCTTTAGAAGAGGCCAAGACTGAAGAGCTCTGAAAATTGCACAGAGTTCCAAAATATTGATCGGTAATCTCACCTCCTGAGATTCCCAAACCCCTTGTGCTGTCAGAGACCCCCACACAGCTCCCCAACCTGTAAGACTTGCATCTGTTGAAATTACAGTCCAGGTCGGAAGAACAAAAGAAGCCCCCTGAACTAAACGATGGTGATCTGTCCACCACGTCAGAGAGTGTCGTACAATCGGTTTTAAAGATATTAATTGAGATATCTTTGTGTAATCCCTGCACCACTGGTTCAGCATACAGAGCTGAAGAGGCCGCATGTGAAAACGAGCAAAGGGGATCGCGTCCAATGCAGCAGTCATAAGACCTAGAATTTCCATGCATAAGGCTACCAAAGGAATGATTGTGACTGAAGGTTTCGACAAGCTGATATCAATTTTAGACGTCTCTTGTCTGTCAAAGATAGAGTCATGGACACTGAATCTATCTGGAAACCTAAAAAGGTTACCTGTGTCTGAGGAATCAATGAACTTTTTGGTAAATTGATCCTCCAACCATGATGTTGAAGAAACAACACAAGTCGATTCGTATGAGATTCTGCTAAATGTGAAGACTGAGCAAGTACCAAGATATCGTCCAAATAAGGAAATACCACAATACCCTGCTCTCTGATTACAGACAGAAGGGCACCGAGAACCTTCGTAAAAATTCTTGGAGCTGTAGCTAGGCCAAACGGCAGAGCCACAAACTGGTAATGCTTGTCTAGGAAAGAGAATCTCAGAAACTGATAGTGATCTGGATGAATCGGAATATGCAGATATGCATCCTATAAATCTATTGTAGACATATAATGCCCTTGCTGAACAAAAGGCAGGATAGTCCTTACAGTTACCATTTTGAATGTTGGTATCCTTACATGACGATTCAATATTTTTAGATCCAGAACTGGTCTGAAGGAATTCTCCTTCTTTGGTACAATGAAGAGATTTGAATAAAACCCCAGTCCCTGTTCCAGAACTGGAACTGGCATAATTACTCCAGCCAACTCTAGATCTGAAACACATTTCAGAAATGCTTGAGCCTTCGCTGGGTTTACTGGGACACGGGAAAGAAAAAATCTCTTTGCAGGAGGCCTTATCTTGAAGCCAATTCTGTACCCTTCTGAAACAATGTTCTGAATCCAAAGATTGAGAACGGAATTGATCCAAATTTCTTTGAAAAAACGTAATCTGCCCCCTACCAGCTGAGCTGGAATGAGGGCAGCACCTTCATGTGGACTTAGGAGCTGGCTTTGATTTTCTAAAAGGCTTGGATTTATTCCAGACTGGAGATGGTTTCCAAACTGATAACGCTCCTGAGGATGAAGGATCAGGTTTTTGTTCCTGGTTGTGACGAAAGGAACGAAAACGATTATTAGACCTAAATTTACCTTTAGATTTTTTATCCTGTGGTAAAAAAGTTCCTTTCCCTCCAGTAACAGTTGAGATAATAGAATCCAACTGAGAACCAAGCAATTTATTACCCTGGAAAGAAAGGGAAAGCAGAGTAGACTTAGAAGACATATCAGCATTCCAAGTTTTAAGCCATAAAGCTCTTCTAGCTAAAATAGCTAGAGACATATACCTGACATCAACTCTAATGATATCAAATATGGCATCACAAATAAAATTATTAGCATGTTGAAGAAGAATAATAATGCTATGAGAATTATGATCTGTTACTTGTTGCGCTAAAGCTTCTAACCAAAAAGTTGAAGCTGCAGCAACATCCGCTAAAGATATAGCAGGTCTAAGAAGATTACCTGAACACAAGTAAGCTTTTCTTAGAAAGGATTCAATTTTCCTATCTAAAGGATCCTTAAAGGAAGTACCATCTGCCGTAGGAATAGTAGTACGCTTAGCAAGAGTAGAGACAGCCCCATCAACCTTAGGGATTTTGTCCCAAAACTCTAATCTGTCAGATGCTTAAAACGTTTAGGAGTAAATGAATTACCCAAATTATTCCATTCCCTGGAAATTACTTCAGAAATAGCATCAGGGACAGGAAAAACTTCTGGAATAACTACAGGAGATTTAAAAACCTTATCTAAACGTTTAGATTTAGTATCAAGAGGACCAGAATCCTCAATTTCTAATGCAATTAGGACTTCTTTAAGTAAAGAACGAATAAATTCCATTTTAAATAAATATGAAGATTTATCAGCATCAACCTCTGAGACAGAATCCTCTGAACCAGAAGAACCATTATCAGAATCAGAATGATGATGTTCATTTAAAAATTCATCTGAAAAATGAGAAGTTTTAAAAGACTTTTTACGTTTACTAGAAGGAGGAATAACAGACATAGCCTTCTTAATGGATTTAGAAACAAAATCTCTTATGTTATCAGGAACACTCTGAGTATTAGATGTTGACGGAACAGCAACAGGTAATGTAACAGTACTAAAGGAAATATTATCTGCATTAACAAGTTTGTCATGACAAACAGTACAAACAACAGCTGGAGGAACAGATACCATAAGTTTACAGCAGATACACTTAGCTTTGGTAGCTCCAGCACCAGGCAGCGATTTTCCAGAAGTATCTTCTGACTCAGTTTCAACGTGGGACATCTTGCAATATGTAATAGAAAAAACAACATATAAAGCAAAATTGATCAAATTCCTTAAATGACAGTTTCATGAATGGGAAAAAATGCCAGTGAACAAGCTTCTAGCAACCAGAAGCAATAAATAATGAGACTTAAATAATGTGGAGACAATAGTGACGCCCATATTTTTTTTAGCGCCAAAAATGACGCCCACATTATTTGGTGCCTAAATGCTTTTGGCGCCAAAAATGACGCCACATCCGGAACGCCGACACTTTTGGCGCAAAAGAAGTAAAAAATGACGCAACTTCCGGCGACACGTATGACGCCAGAAACAGAAAAAAAAATTTGCGCCAAAAAAGTCAGCGCCAAGAATGACGCAATAAAATGAAGCATTTTCAGCCCCCGCAAGCCTAACAGCCCACAGGGAAAAAGTAAAATTTTAAGGTAAGAAAAAAATTGATTTATTCATATGCATTATCCCAAATATGAAACTGACTGTCTGAAATAAGGAATGTTGAACATCCTGAGTCAAGGCAAATAAATGTTTGAATACATATATTTAGAACTTTATAAAAAAGTGCCCAACCATAGCTTAGAGTGTCACAGAAAATAAGACTTACTTACCCCAGGACACTCATCTACATGTTGTAGAAAGCCAAACCAGTACTGAAACGAGAATCAGTAGAGGTAATGGTATATATAAGAGTATATCGTCGATCTGAAAAGGGAGGTAAGAGATGAATCTCTACGACCGATAACAGAGAACCTATGAAATAGACCCCGTAGAAGGAGATCATTGAATTCAAATAGGCAATACTCTCCTCACATCCCTCTGACATTCACTGCACGCTGAGAGGAAAACCGGGCTCCAACCTGCTGTGGAGCGCATATCAACGTAGAATCTAGCACAAACCCCTAAACTAACAGTAAAAGTTACTATAAGAATAGCCCTTAGTAGGGCTTTTTGTAAGGCATTGCCCTAAAGCACTGGTTTTCAAACGTGTTCTCAAGCCTCCCTAACAGGCCAGGTTTTGTGTATATCTGAACTGGAGCACAGGTGAAACAATCAGCTGATTAGTAACCATGGTTATTTTACCTGCTCTCAGCCAAGGTAATCCTGAAAACCTGGCCTGTTAGGGAGGCTTGAGAACACGTTTGAAAACTAGTGCTTTAGGGCAATGCCTAAAGTAACTTTTATTGTTAGTTTAGGCATTGCCCTAAAGCACTAGTTTTCCAACGTTTTCAGGATTACCTTGGCTGAGAGCAGGTAAAATAACCATGGTTACTAATCAGCTGATTGTTTCACCTGTGCTCCAGTTCAGATATACACAAAACCTGGCCTGTTAGGGAGGTCTGAGGACAGGTTTGAAAACTAGTGCCCTACAGTGACACAGCTTTTTTTTAAATAAATACTACAACCCCATTCTGCAATAAAAGTAATAGCGGGGCCCCCAGTGTGTTAGCTAGCTCTCTGTAGTGCATTGTTGCTTTTTAACAAAGAATACCAAGCAAATGAAGCAAATTAAGTAATAGAAGTAAACTGATGTTTTTTTTACATTGCATGCTCTATCTGAATGAAGAAAAAAAAATTAAGTTTATTATAAGCTATATATATAACACAGAGAAAAGGGTTACAACACAGTAAAACCAGCTCCCAAGCTGGCCAGAGCAGAACATGACCAGTGATTGGAAGCTACCTGCATATGCAACTACTGATTGGCTTACAGGCCGTTTCCTGCTCTTGAGTTTTGATGCATTTAACAATGGCCAGATGGACAAGGTTCACATGCCATTGCGTCCACTACTGCTTGTGCAATGCTACCCCTTGCTCATGCAAGGCAAATCGTTCACAAGCAGGGGCTGTCAATCAATCCAGTCTGACTTGTCCATGGTGATTTTAATTTGCCAGCTAAGAGCTGGCGTACAGGTTAGGAGGCAGTGGTCTGATGACGGCTGCTTCTTAAGTATCAGCTGCACGCTCGCTCATGCTAGCCGCATCAAAACATACACAGGCAGCTTGATAAATGGAGCCTATTATCTCTCCTGATAAATGGGGTTAAACACATTTGTTTACATTTAAATTGGTTCAGATTTTCACACAAAAACATTGTTTAGCTGCTTGAGTATTCTTTTCTCATCATTTTTACAATCAATACCAAAAGCTGCCCTAAAAAATGAAATAACCATCCAAGATTTTACACTATTTTCCATCATGGAGTTTTTGAGCTCCGTTCGCTGTCTTTCATGGAAGGAGATTATAACCAACAAGAAGGAAAACCTTTCCTAATCAAATGCTGCAGGCTCCTTACATTCACTTCATATTTGACACCTAGGGCTTGATTATCCAGAATTCATAGTGAGAAATATAATGGCAACCCTTGCATGAGTAGACCTCACTGAATGTTCTAAGAAAAGTGGGTCAACCAGGAGATCCCTGCGAGTTGCAAGCCTACCTCCATAGAAAGTAAACAAGATCACTGGAATGTAAATTCTCACAAGGGAGAGAGAATGTGACAGAGACCACCTGGCACTGATAACAACTTTTGTTTTAAGCGTAATTTATAATGTTTTTGTTTTTAGTTTTGAAAATGTGTTTTTCCTTCCCTATAAAGGTACATTAAACACTTTGAGATGGTAATATTAAATGATAAATCATATATAAAAAAAAACTCTGCAATATACTTTCATGATTTATTTTGTCCCCTTTTCCTGTAATTCCACTCTGAAATTGTGAGCTTTTTAATTCCTGTTATAAATGGAAGTGCAGAACACTGTTATATTCCACACAGCCATTGGTTGCACACTCTAGTGACCTATTTATAACTGCCTCTAATTGGCCACAGCAGAGAAAGTAACCTGATTACAACATGGCAGCTCTCATTGTTTTATAGACGATAAGGGCCCGATTAATAATTGTGTGGGCAGAAATGATACGCTGTAGCGTATAATGTCCGCCGCACATCGATAAATGCAGACAGCGTACTCTGTTAGCATTTATCATTGCACAAGCATTACTCGTGAAATGCTTGTGCAATGCTGCCCCCTGCACATTCGCGGCCAATCGGCCACTAGCAGGGGGTGTCAATCATCCCAATCGTATCCGATCGGGATGATTGCTGTCCGCCACCTCAGAGTTGAGGAGCAGCGATCTTAAGTTTCATCCGCTGCTTGATAAATCTACCCTTAAAACTTTATACACTTATTTTGTCACTATTTAAACAGCTTTAAATACATCTACATGTTGTTCTCAGACTAATCTTTTCTTTGAATGTCTCTTTCTATGTAACATTTATTTAGTGGCAGATTACGAGCGCTAACATGGCAGCAAAAAGGGGTTTGTCTCGAGTGTTTGTGCACATCAGATTTTTTTCTTGTATTACAAGTTGAAAGTAAACGCGATCGCTTGAGTCTACATTTTTCAACTTTATTTATACATTTGTACATATACAGTATCTTTGCATACACTTGTGTGTGTGTGTGTGTGTGTGTATATATATATATATATATATATATATATATATATATATATATATATATATATATACAGTATATATATATATATATATATATATATATATATATATGTGTGTAAATATATATGTTATGTCTGCATTTTTTCCAAACGCATTTACATGTTCATCAATATTTTTATGTTGTAATAAAGCAATGTTCTCTTTCATATCTTTGTATGTTTATATATTGCAAATATATTATTATTTAGAGCAATGATAATTGCAAATATAACATTTAATGTGAAGCATTAGTCATTTAATATTAACATTTCAAATAATGTTAGTTCAGAGCTTAAAGGGACATCAAACTTATATATGTAATTTTATTATGCAGATATACAAGACAATCTCAAACAATATTAAAATGTTTACTGTTATTATTCTTCAGATATCCTTTTTAGTAGAAATAGCAATGCACATGTGCAAGCCAATCACATGAGTCATCTAGGTGAACTCCTGCAAAATCGGTGGAACATTGTCGCAAACGCTTCTCCGACATTAAGAGAATCCTAAAGGCCAAGTTGGCCAGGGAGAAGAAGTCTGCACGTAGTACAGGGGGTGGCGCTACATATGTTGCAGAACGGTCGTCCTACGGAAATATGCTGATGGTGAAGTTGGGGGATACTATGGTGCAGGGTCTGGACGAAGTCGGACACGATACCGACCAGTTGGCAGGTATTACACTTGTATTACATGCGTTAATCATGTTGCAAATATTTAGGAGTTTAAATAATGGTTAGGCAGTTTTTTTCTTACATAAATGTATTAAGTAATTTATCTTTTTCTCATTCAAACCTATATGTTTTATAGCATCTACTAGTGCTGCTGCCACACAGGCGTTACATGCAAGAGTTGAGCCTGTAATTATCATGACCGAGAACAGTCACAGCTTCTCTTCAGCAGCGACACTGCCTGACCTTTTGTGCAGCCCCCTCTACCAGGTGTGGGACAAACAACAGGTGTGTCTGTTAATTAAATATTTAGTTTAATTAAAATGCTATCATCCATATGATTTCAATTAGAATTTTAACATTCAAGTTTATGTAATATACCTTTTTTATTTTAGTGGAAGTAGCTCGGTCTATGGGACCACCTCCAACCTCTGCAATATCCTCCTTAGGTAACAAAATCAATAAAACACCTTAAAGGGACACTGAACCCAAATTTTTTCTTTCGTGATTCAGATAGAGCATGACATTTTAAGCAACTTTCTAATTTACTGCTGTTATCAAATGTTCTTTCTTAATTCTCTTGGTATCTTTATTTGAAATGCAAGAATGTAAGTTTAGATGCCGGCCCATTTTTGGTGAACAACCTGGGTTGTTCTTGCTGATTGGTTGATAAATTCATCCACCAATTAAAAAGTGCTGTCCAGAGTCTGAACCAAAAACAAAATCCTAGATGCCTTCTTTTTCAAATAAAGATAGCAAGAGAACGATGACAAATTGATCATAGGAGTAAATTAGAAAGTTGCTTAAAATTGCATGCTTTATCTGAATTATGAAAGAAAAAAATTGGGTTCAGTGTCCCTTTAATGTTCTAAATGTGCTTCCTTAAAAGGACAGTCAGTGCCATAATACTTAAATTGTTTTACTCAAGATAATCACTGTTAAATTACATTGATTTGACCATCTGTGATTAACTAGTAGCTTAACCTCTGCAAACATCCCTCTTATGGTAGATATATTTATGTATTTCAAATGTATTACATATTTGATTAATATAACATTGTTGGTTATGCAAAGCTGTTTAATGGTTAGTCAATGCTTTTATATACCTTTCTAAAACATACCAAATTAACGGCTAGATTTAGAGTTTGGCGTTAGCCGTCAAAACCAGCGTTAGAGGCTCCTAACGCTGGTTTTGGGCTACCGCTGGTATTTAGAGTCAGTCAGGAAAGGGTCTAAAGCTCACTTTGCAGCCGCAACTTTTCCATACCGCAGATCCCCTTACGTAATTTGCGTATCCTATCTTTTCAATGGGATCTTTCTAACGCCGGTATTTAGAGTCGTGGCTGAAGTGAGCGTTAGAAATCTAACAACAAAACTCCAGCCGCAGAAAAAAGTCAGTAGTTAAGAGCTTTCTGGGCTAACGCCGGTTCATAAAGCTCTTAACTACTGTGCTCTAAAGTACACTAACACCCATAAACTACCTATGTACCCCTAAACCGAGGCCCCCCCATATCGCCGCCACTCTATTAAAATTTTTTAACCCCTAATCTGCCGACCGCACACCGCCGCCACTTACGTTATCCCTATGTACCCCTAATCTGCTGCCCCTAATACCGCCGACACCTACATAATATTTATTAACCCCTAATCTGCCGCCCCCGCTATCGCTGACACCTGCATATTTTTTTAACCCCTATTCTGCCGCTCCGTACACCGCCCCAACCTACATTATACCTATGTACCCCTAATCTGCTGCCCCTAACACAGCCGACCCCTATATTAGATTTATTAACCCCTAATCTGCCGCCCCCAACGTTGCCTCCACCTACCTACAATTATTAACCCCTAATCTGCCGACCGGACCATACCGCTAATATAATAAATGTATTAACCCCTAAAGCTAAGTCTAACCCTAACACTAACACCCCCCTAAGTTAAATATAATTTAAATCTAACGAAATAAATTAACTCTTATTAAATAAATTATTCCTATTTAAAGCTAAATACTTACCTGTAAAATAAACCCTAATATAGCTACAATATAAATTATAATTATATTGTAGCTATTTTAGGATTAATATTTATTTTACAGGCAACTTTGTAATTATTTTAACCAGGTACAATAGCTATTAAATAGTTAATAACTATTTAATAGTTACCTAGTTAAAATAATTACAAAATGACCTGTAAAATAAATCCTAACCTACGTTACAATTAAACCTAACACTACACTATCAATAAATTAATTAAATAAAATACCTACAATTACCTACAATTAAACCTAACACTACACTATCAATACATTAATTAAATACAGTACCTACAAATAAATACAATGAAATAAACTAACTAAAGTACAAAAAATAAAAAAGAACAAAGTTACAAAAAATAAAAAAATATTTACAAACATTAGAAAAATATTACAACAATTTTAAACTAATTACACCTACTCTAAGCCCCCTAATAAAATAACAAAGCCCCCCAAAATAAAAAAATGCCCTACCCTATTCTAAAATTAAAATAGAAAAGCTCTTTTACCTTACCAGCCCTGAAAAGGGCCCTTTGCGGGGCATGCCCCAAATAATTCAGCTCTTTTGCCTGTAAAAAAAACATACAATACCCCCCCCCAACATTACAACCCACCACCCACATACCCCTAATCTAACCCAAACCCCCCTTAAATAAACCTAACACCAAGCCCCTGAAGATCTCCCTACCTTGTCTTCACCACGCCGGGTTCACCGATCGATCCAGAAGAGCCTCCGATGTCTTGATCCAAGTCCAAGCGGGAGCTGAAGAGGTCCATGATCGGGCTGAAGTCTTCTATCAAGCGGCATCTTCAATCTTCTTTCTTCCGGATCCATGGTCATTCCGCCGACGCGGAACATCCATCTTCACCGACTACTTCCCGATGAATGATGGTTCCTTTAATGGACGCCATCCAAGATGGCGTCCCTCGAATTCCGATTGGCTGATAGGATTCTATCAGCCAATCGTAATTAAGGTAGGAAAATTCTGATTGGCTGATGGAATCAGCCAATCAGATTCAAGTTCAATCCGATTGGCTGATCCGATCAGCCAATCAGATTGAGCTTGCATTCTATTGGCTGATCGGAACAGCCAATCAGATTGAACTTGAATCTGATTGGCTGATTCCATCAGCCAATCAGAATTTTCCTACCTTAATTCCGATGGGCTGATAGAATCCTATCAGCCAATCGGAATTCGAGGGACGCCATCTTGGATGACGTCCCTTAAAGGAACCGTCATTCGTCGGGAAGTCGTCGGGGAAGATGGATGTTCCGCGTCGGCTGGATGACCATGGATCCGGAAGAAAGAAGATTGAAGATGCCGCTTGATAGAAGACTTCAGCCCGATCATGGACCTCTTCAGCTCCCGCTTGGATGAAGACTTCAGTCGGATCATGGACATCTTCAGCCCCCCGCTTGGGCTTGGATCAAGACATTGGAGGCTCTTCTGGATCGATCGGTGAACCCGGCGTGGTGAAGACAAGGTAGGGAGATCTTCAGGGGCTTAGTGTTAGGTTTATTTAAGGGGGGTTTGGGTTAGATTAGGGGTATGTGGGTGGTGGGTTGTAATGTTGGTGGGGTATTGTATGTTTTCTTTTTACAGGCAAAAGAGCTGGATTCTTTGGGGCATGCCCCGCAAAGGGCCCTTTTCAGGGCTGGTAAGGTAAAAGAGCTTTTCTATTTTAATTTTAGAATAGGGTAGGGCATTTTTTTATTTTGGGGGGCTTTGTTATTTTATTAGGGGGCTTAGAGTAGGTATAATTAGTTTAAAATTGTTGTAATATTTTTCTAATGTTTGTAAATATTTTTTTATTTTTTGTATCTTAGTTCTTTTTTATTTTTTGTACTTTAGTTAGTTTATTTCATTGTATTTATTTGTAGATATTGTATTTAATTAATTTATTGATAGTGTAGTGTTAGGTTTAATTGTAGGTAATTGTAGGTATTTTATTTAATTAATTTATTGATAGTGTAGTGTTAGGTTTAATTGTAACTTAGGTTAGGATTTATTTTACAGGTAATTTAGTAATTATTTTAACTAGGTAACTATTAAATAGTTATTAACTATTTAAAAGCTATTTTACCTGGTTAAAATAATTACAAAGTTGCCTGTAAAATAAATATTAATCCTAAAATAGCTACAATATAATTATAATTTATATTGTAGCTATATTAGGGTTTATTTTACAGGTAAGTGTTTAGCTTTAAATAGGAATAATTTATTTAATAAGAGTTCATTTATTTCGTTAGATTTAAATTATATTTAAGTTAGGGGGTGTTAGTGTTAGGGTTAGACTTAGCTTTAGGGGTTAATACATTTATTATATTAGCGGTGTGGTCCGGTCGGCAGATTAGGGGTTAATAATTGTAGGTAGGTGGAGGCAATGTTGGGGGCGGCAGATTAGGGGTTAATAAATATAATATAGGGGTCGGCTGTGTTAGGGGCAGCAGATTAGGGGTACATAGGTATAATGTAGGTTGCGGCGGTGTACGGAGCGGCAGATTAGGGGTTAAAAAAAATATGCAGGTGTCAACGATAGTGGGGGCGGCAGATTAGGGGTTAATAAGTGTAAGGTTAGGGGTGTTTAGACTCGGGGTACATGTTAGAGTGTTAGGTGCAGACTTAGGAAGTGTTTCCCCATAGGAAACAATGGGGCTGCGTTAGGAGCTTAACGCTGCTTTTTTGCAGGTGTTAGGTTTTTTTTCAGCTCAAACTGCCCCATTGTTTCCTATGGGGGAATCGTGCATGAGCACGTTTTTGAAGCTGGCCGCGTCCTTAAGCACCGCTGGTATCGAGAGTTGCAGTGGCGGTAAATTATGCTCTACGCTCCCTTTTTGGAGCCTAACGCACTGAAAACCCAGCCATTCTGTGAACTCTAAATACCAGCGGTATTTAAAAGGTGCGGCCAAAAAAAGCCAGTGTTAGCTACGCGGGTCGTTACCGACAAAACTCTAAATCTAGCCGCAAGAGTTGTCTGTCATGCCAACATACATATATAAAAAGATTTGGAGATTAGTGAGAGGAGCAAACAAAAATATCAGTTGTGACATATTGTTAATCTTGTGTTGTAGCATGTAAAGAGTTAATAAGTCATTAGAAGCATTGTGAAGTTTACAAGAGAAAAGGAAGTGGTTTAGTCATTCTAAATTTACAAAGCTGGAAGAAATGTTTGGAAAACAATTAAAGAAACATGAAACACAAAGGATTTCTTTCACTATTTGGATAAAGCATACAATTTGAACAAATGTATAATTGACTTCTACTGTATTATCAAATCTGCTGAATTCTCTTGTTATCCTTTGGTGAAGGCATTGCAATACTGGCAGCTAGCTGTACACATATAGTTAGACAATCACAATAGACAAATGTGTGCAGGAAACAACCAGCAAAGGATATACCAAGAGAACAAAACACATTTGAAAATAGAAGTGAATTAAAATGTGTCTTAAATTTACATTATCTATCTGAATCCTGCATGTTTCATTTAGACTTTCATATAGCTTTAATCTTTCCCTTAAAATACTTTTATTTTACATTTTCTTTAGATACAGAACGTGCACATCAGATCTCAGAGGAGCTGACCATTTCTCTGAGAGAGATTCGCCAACATCTATATGACGAATCGGAGGAGTTATTGGGAGACATCCTGTCTCAGGAATCAGAGGAGTAGGAAACCTCCCAGGAAACACCAGCTGCTCCTGGCCCTGCTGCCCCTGCTTCTCCTGGCCCTGCTGCTCCTGCCCCTGCTGCTCCTGTCCCTGCTGCTCCTGCCCCTGCTGCTCCTGCCCCTGCTTCTCCTGGCCCTGCGGCTCCTGCCTCTGCTGCTCCTGGCCCTGCTGCCCCTGCTGCTCCTGCCCCTGCTGCTCCTGCCCCTGCTGTTCCTGCCCCTGCTTCTCCTGGCCCTGCTGCTCCTGCTTCTCCTGGCCCTGCGGCTCCTGCCCCTGCTGCTCCTGGCCCTGCTGCCCCTGCTTCTCCTGGCCCTGCTGTTCCTGCCCCTGCTGCTCCTGTCCCTGCTGCTCCTGGCCCTGCTGCCCCTGCTGCTCCTGTCCCTGCTGCTCCTGGCCCTGCTGCTCCTCACAAGATTCTACCAGAAGATACAGCAAAGCAATCCATGAAATGGTGAATCTGAGGAGGCAGTACAGGACTGATCACCAGGAGTTGCTTGGGGCAAGAGGAGTATATGTCCAGCAACCGGGGCAGATCCTGGAGAGGGGCATTGAATTAGATAGGGACAGAATAGCTTTAGATAGGTAGATAATATCACTAGATAGGGAGAGAATAGAATTAGATAGGGAGAGGTAAGCATTAGTCACAGGGTAGCTATAGAGCAGAGGGAGTTGGAACCCAGGGAGCGAGCAGACCTGGACAAGAGGAACTTCCAAAATAATTTATTGTTATTGATTCAGGGGACCCTGAATTAATTATTAAGGTCTCCATGGGAGAGATCACCTCCGCATTCTCCACCTGCCTCTAAGAGGTCTAAAGAATAGATTTGTTTATATATTTTTTTAAAATATATATGAATGTATTATAATATATATATATTTTTTTGTCATATGCATGGAATAAATGCTTATAGTTGTTTTTATTATTTAACCCTTTGAGTGCTAAGCACTTTCCCACCTGGGTGCTAAGATTTTTTTTAAGGTTTTTATTATTTTTTGAACAACATTTTTTTAACTTTTTTTTTTTTCAGACCCCCAAGACTTACACTGCGATTATCTTTCCAGTGGTGGGTCTTGGGGGTCTGTAGCTGCTTAGATGCCTGAGATACAGGCTTCTAAGCAGCATGCCCCCCTGCTCCTATACTTAGGAGCAGGGGGGCATATTGTTAAGTATAAATAAAGTTGCGCAGTGACTTCATCACGTTATTGCGCGTGACATCACCACGCATAACGTAGGAGCGGATGGGAGCCCCCAGATCTCCCTCAAGGTGGGAGAGTGCTAGTGACGGCTCTGAGCCGTCATTAGCACCAGAGTGGGAAACTCTGTGACGGCTCAGAGTCGTCATTAGCACTCATGAATTAAATGATTTTATTTATTTATTTTGTTTTGATTTTATTTACATAATCCATTGTTTTAAAATGCTTGTTCAAATTCAATGTATGGGGCAGATATATTCTGTTTATTAAAGGGTCAATCTACACCAGAGGTTTTATTGTTGAAAAGAATAGATAATCCCTTTATTACCCATTCACCAGTTTTGCATAACCAACACAGTTATATTAAAGGGATAGTAAAGACCAAATTAAACTTTCATGATTCAGACAGAGCATGTAATTTTAAACAACTTTCTAATTTGCTTTTATCAGCAAATTTGCTTTGGTCTCTTGTTGTTCTTAGTTAAAGGTTAATACTAGGTAGGCTCATATGCTAATTTCTAAGACCTTGAAGGCCACCTCTAATTTGAATGCATTTGACATTTTTACATCTAGAGGGCGTTAGTGCATGTATTTCATATAGATAACATTGTGCACATGCACGTGAAGTTATTTAAGAGTCAGCACTAATTGCCTGAAATGCAAGTCTATCAAAAGATCTGGGATAAGGAGGCAGTCAGCAGAAGCTTAGATACAAGGTAATATTTCTATAACAGTGTTGGTTATGCAAAACTGGGGAATGGTAAATAAAGGGATTATCTAGCTTTTTAAACAATAACATTTTTGGTGTTTACTATCCCTTTAAAGGGACATGAATCACAAATATTTTATTTCATGCTTCAGAAATAGCATGTTATTTTTATCAACTTTCGAATTTACTTATATTATTTAATTAGCTTCCTTCTCTTGTTGTCCTTTGCTGAATACTTTATGTAGGTAAGTTTAGGAGCAGCAAAGAACCTAGGTTCTAGCTGCTGATTGTTGGCTGCATATACTGTATATACCGATTGTCATTGACTTACCAATATGTTCAGTTATAAAGCAGTAGTACATTGCTGCTCCTTCAATAAATGATACCAAGAGAATTAAGCAAATTTGATAGTAGAAATAAATTGGAAACATTTTTAATATTTTATGTTCTACCTAAATCATGAAAGCAAATCTTTGTGTTTCATGTCCCTTTAATATACTTTTTACCTCTGATTACCTTGTATCTAAGCCTCTTCTGACAGCTCTCGGATCACATGACAATTAATTTATTATTTATTGACTTGCATATTGGACAATTAGTGCAGTGTCTGTCACAAGCTACGTGCGTGATCACAATGTTATCTATAAGTGTCACATGAACTAGCACTTCCCTGTTGTGAAAAGCAAATAAAACAGCATGTGATAAGAGGCACCCTTCAGGTACTTAGATATTATCATATGAGCCTACCTAGATTTATCTTTCAAATAAGAATACCAAGAGAACAAAGCACATTTGATGATAAAGGTAAATAGGAATGTTGCTTAAAATTACATGCCCTGATTTATGAAGGTTTAATTTTGACTATACTGTCTCTTTAACATTCCCAAACATGAGAGATTAAAACCATGTTACAAATATATTTAGCCAATTAAACTATTTTGCTAATTTATGTCTGCACAAATATATTGACTATTCAAGAAACACTTAAAGGACCAGTCCACACAGTAGACTTGGATAATCAACAAATGCAAGATAACAAGACAATGCAGTAGCACTTAGTCTGAACTTCAAATGGTTAATAGTTTTTTTTTTCTTTGAATTTTAAAATTTATGTCTAATTCCACTCCCTTTGTACCATGTGACAGCCATCAGCCAATCACAAATGCATACACGTACCATGTGACAGTCATCACAGTTTAATGGAAGTAAATTGGAAAGTTGTTTAAAATTGCACGCTCTATCTCAATAATGAAAGTTTCATTTTGACTTGAGTGTCCCTTTAAGAATAAAAAACAGAGTCAAGTGTGCAATAAAGATATGTTTTGACAAACTTTCGGCTAGATTTAGAGTTTTGTCGGTAACGACCCGTGTAGTTAACGCTGGCTTTTTTCTGGCCGCACCTTTAAAATAACTCTGGTATTGAGAGTCCACAGAATGGCTGCGTTAGGCTCCAAAAAAGGAGCGTAGAGAGCATATTTAACGCAACTTCAACTCTCGATATCAGAGTTGCTTACGGACGCGGCCAGCCTCAAAAACGTGCTCGTGCACGATTCCCCCATAGGAAACAATGGGGCAGTTTGAGCTGAGAAAAAAACCTAACACCTGCAAAAAAGCCGCGTTCAGCTCCTAACGCAGCCCCATTGTTATCTATGGGGAAACACTTCCTACGTCTGCACCTAACACCCTAACATGTACCCCAAGTCTAAACACCCCTAACCTTACACTTATTAACCCCTATTCTGCCGCCCCCGCTATCGCTGACCCCTGCATATTATTTTTAACCCCTAATCTGCCGCTCCGTAAACCGCCGCTACTTACATTATCCCTATGTACCCCTAATCTGCTGCCCCTAACACCGCCGACCCCTATATTATATTTATTAACCCCTAATCTGCCCCCCACAACGTCGCCTCCACCTGCCTACACTTATTAACCCCTAATCTGCTGACCGGACCGCACCACTATTATAATAAAGTTATTAACCCCTAATCCGCCTCACTCCCGCCTCAATAACCCTATAATAAATAGTATTAACCCCTAATCTGCCCTCCCTAACATCGCCGACAACTAACTTCAAACATTAACCCATAATCTGCCGACTGGAGCTCACCGCTATTCTAATAAATGTATTAACCCCTAAAGCTAAGTCTAACCCTAACACCCCCCTAAATTAAATATAATTTAAATCTAACTAAATTAATTAACTCTTATTAAATAAATTATTCCTATTTAAAGCTAAATACTTACCTGTAAAATAAATCCTAATATAGCTACAATATAAATTATAATTATATTATAGCTATTTTAGGATTTATATTTATTTTACAGGTAACTTTGTATTTATTTTAACCAGGTACAATAGCTATTAAATAGTTAAGAACTATTTAATAGCTAAAATAGTTAAAATAATTACAAATTTACCTGTAAAATAAATCCTAACCTAAGTTACAATTAAACCTAACACTACACTATCAATAAATTAATTAAATAAAATACCAACAATTACCTACAATTAAACCTAACACTACACTATCAATAAATTATTTAAATACAATATCTACAAATAAATACAATGAAATAAACTAACTAAAGTACAAAAAATAAAAAAGAACTAAGTTACAAAAAATAAAAAAATATTTACAAACATTAGAAAAATATTACAACAATTTTAAACTAATTACACCTACTCTAAGCCCCCTAATAAAATAACAAAGCCCCCCAAAATAAAAAAAATGCCCTACCCTATTCTAAATTACAAAAGTTCAAAGCTCTTTTACCTTACCAGCCCTGAACAGGAACCTTTGCGGGGCATACCCCAAAGAATTCAGCTCTTTTGCCTGTAAAAAGAAACATACAATACCCCCCCTCCCCAACATTACAACCCACCACCCACATACCCCTAATCTAACCCAAACCCCCCTTAAATAAACCTAACACTAAGCCCCTGAAGATCTTCCTACCTTATCTTCACCCTGCCAGGTTCACCGATCCATCCTCGGAAGTCTTGATCCAAGCCTCGGAAGTGTTGATCCAAGCCCAAGTGGGGGGCTGAAGAGTGACGTCCATCCTCGGGCTGAAGTCTGGATCCAAGCAGCGACTGAAGAAATCCATCCTCGGGCTGAAGTCGGAAGTCCATCATCTGGATGAAGTCTTCTATCAAGCCGCATCTTCAATCTTCTTTCTTCTGGAGCGGAGCGGAACCATCTTCTTCCAAGCCGACGCGGAACATCCTCTTCAACCGACGACTAGACGACGAATGACGGTTCCTTTAAATGACGTCATCCAAGATGGCGTCCCTCGAATTCCGATTGGCTGATAGGATTCTATCAGCCAATTGGAATTAAGGTAGGAATATTCTGATTGGCTGATGGAATCAGCCAATCAGAATCAAGTTCAATCCGATTGGCTGATTCAATCAGCCAATCAGATTGAGCTCGCATTCTATTGGCTGTTCCGATCAGCCAATAGAATGCAAGCTCAATCTGATGTCTAGCCCCCTCTTGGGTTGGATGAATATATCGGAGCCAGGACGGATCGCTGTGATACCCGGTGAGGTGAAGACAAGGTAGGAAGATCTTCAGGGGCTTAGTGTTAGGTTTATTTAAGGGGGGTTTGGGTTAGATTAGGGGTATGTGGGTGGTGGGTTGTAATGTGGGGGGGGTATTGTATGGTTTTTTTTACAGGCAAAAGAGCTGAATTTCTTGGGGCATGCCCCGCAAAGGGCCCTGTTCAGGGCTGGTAAGGTAAAAGAGCTTTGAACTTTTGTAATTTAGAATAGAGTAGGGCATTTTTTTATTTTGGGGGGCTTTGTTATTTTATTAGGGGGCTTAGAGTAGGTGTAATTAGTTTAAAATTGTTGTAATATTTTTCTAATGTTTGTAAATATTTTTTTATTTTTTGTAACTTAGTTCTTTTTTATTTTTTGTACTTTAGTTAGTTTATTTAATTGTATTTATTTGTAGGAATTGTATTTAATTAATTTATTGATAGTGTAGTGTTAGGTTTAATTGTAGATAATTATAGGTATTTTATTTAATTCATTTATTGATAGTGTAGTGTTAGGTTTAATTGTAACTTAGGTTAGGATTTATTTTACAGGTAATTTTGTAATTATTTTAACTATTTTAGCTATTAAATAGTTCTTAACTATTTAATAGCTGTTGTACCTGGTTAAAATAAATACAAAGTTACCTGTAAAATAAATATAAATCCTAAAATAGCTATAATATAATTATAATTTATATTGTAGCTATATTAGGGTTTATTTTACAGGTAAGTATTTAGCTTTAAATAGGAATAATTTATTTAATAAGAGTTAATTTATTTCGTTAGATTTAATTTATATTTAATTTAGGGGGGTGTTAGGGTTAGGGTTAGACTTAGCTTTAGGGGTTAATCCATTTATTACAGTAGCGGCGAGATTAGGTCGGCAGATTAGGGGTAATAATTGAAGTTAGGTGTCGGCGATGTTAGGGAGGGCAGATTAGGGGTTAATACTATTTATTATAGGGTTTTTGAGGCGGGAGTGAGGCGGATTAGGGGTTAATAACTTTATTATAGTAGCGGTGCGGTCCGCTCGGCAGATTAGGGGTTAATAAGTGTAGGCAGGTGGAGGCGACGTTGTGGGGGGCAGATTAGGGGTTAATAAACATAATATAGGGGTCGGCGGTGTTAGGGGCAGCAGATTAGGGGTACATAGGGATAATGTAGGTGGCAGCGGTGTGCGGTCGGCAGATTAGGGGTTAATTATTGTAGGTAGCTGGCGGCGACGTTGTGGGGGGCAGGTTAGGGGTTAATAAATATAATATAGGGGTCGGCGGTGTTAGGGGCAGCAGATTAGGGGTACATAAGTATAACGTAGGTGGCGGTCGGCAGATTAGGGGTTAAAAAAATTTAATCGAGTGGCGGCGATGTGGGGGGACCTCGGTTTAGGGGTACATAGGTAGTTTATGGGTGTTAGTGTACTTTAGAGCACAGTAGTTAAGAGCTTTATAAACCGGCGTTAGCCCAGAAAGCTCTTAACTACTGTCTTTTTTCTGCGGCTGGAGTTTTGTCGTTAGAATTCTAACGCTCACTTCAGACACGACTCTAAATACCGGAGTTAGAAAGATCCCATTGAAAAGATAGGATACGCAATTGACGTAAGGGGATCTGCGGTATGGAAAAGTCGTGGCTGAAAAGTGAGCGTTAGACCCTTTCCTGACTGACTCCAAATACTGGCGGTAGCCTAAAACCAGCGTTAGGAGCCTCTAACGCTAGTTTTCACGGCTACCGCCAAACTCCAAATCTAGGCCTAAGAAAGTCAATAATTGTAAGATAGCCAAAATAAACATCTTTTGGTCAAATGCAATAAACAAAATAACATTACAAATCTAAACATACCAGAATTTACAACACTCAATAATTACATCATTATTAGCCAAAAACTGCCTGAATATAGTCAGCTCGAGCTTGGACTCCCCTTGAATCCTTTTGCTTTAACGGTGCAAAATGATCGTCATACTCAGGGACTTCCAAGTTCTCAAGATCTATATTTGGCATGGTAATGGCAATGTTGTGAAGCATGCAACATATTAGGAATATGAGTGAGACTTTTTGGGGGGCATATTGAAGGACTCCACCGGAGCTGTCCAAACAGCGGAAATGGCTCTTCAACGCGCCAAATGTGCACTCTATTACACATCTTGTGCAAATCTGAGCCTTACAGCGCACTTGTTCTGCAGTAGTTGGATAATTCACCGGTTTGAACAGCCATGGAAGACATGAATATCCTGAATCTCCTGCGTAAAAAAAATAGACAATTGATATTAGCAATATGAATAAATGAATCCTTTAATATACATATATGAATAGTTATAAGATATATTTACCTAGTAGAATCCCCTCTGGCATTTGTACCTCCTGGAACCGATCGTATATGGCCGAATTCCTGAGGATGAAGGAGTTGTGGCTTGAACCAGGAAATCCAGAGTGGATGCTCATGATTCTTAATCGGGCATCACAGATGGCCTGGATATTCAGGTAGTGGTTCTACTTCCTGTCCCTGTATCCCTCTTCTCTTCCCTTGGGAGGCTGCACCGGTATGTGTGTACAATCTATCGCCCCAATATGTTTGGCATCCCAGCAAATTGGTAAAACTGGAGCTTTACATAATGCCACCCTGCCAGTGTTTTGGGGAAATGAGCATGATATACTAGCCGTTGGTGCAAGGCATTAAGAACCACCTTCAAGTTACGGGAGAAGGTTGCCTGACTCATACCAATGGCTAGACTTAGAAGGATCTAGTTGCCAGAAAATATAGGACCGACAGTAATTTCACCATCCCAGGGATTGCCTGTGAGTGGTTCCAGAGAGTCTTTGGTTTCCAGATAGAGTCTCTCTATAGAAACCCTTCTAATCCGGAATCTACGGATCACCTCTCTATCACTGAGGGCATGGAGGCCAATTCTAGGTAAGAATACCCTTGGTACTCTTAGGCATCTTTGTTGATGCTCCAAAGCTTGAATCATCAACCACCTTGTTCTGTGTTGATGCAGGATTGCAAAATTAATCATATTCATGATCTCCATCATTCAGAACTATCTCACAATACAGACTGTATGTAATTGAACAATTCTGTGTTGTTAGAAACACCCTTTTATAATGCCAAGTTCACCAGCTGTAAATGCAGATGGACACGCCATATTAATTGCTGCAATTACAGTAATTACTTCTGCGCCACACAATACTATTTAAGTATAGACCAGTTTATGACTGTGGGGTTTTCTAAGGAGTTTGATTACTGCGTTGAGGAAGGAGCAGAACGTTGCTTGTTAAAAGGTTGGTGATTGATTCTGGTCATCGATATGTCTGTTCATGTGATCTGTACTTTTATTGAAATGCTAACATCCATATGACTTAAATATTTTATATATATATTTTAAATTTGTTTTATTATAGTGGAGGTAACTCATCGTATGGAACCACCTCAAAGTTGACAAGTTCACCACATGATTCAGATGGTTCATTAATATCCTCCTTACATCTATGTTTTCATACTCCTATTGATTTTTATGGCATCTGCGGCCTCAAAGGTGGCAGTTTAATGGATAGGTACGCTGTGTCGGAATAGATGCGAGCGTACATGTTGAATGTTTGATAAATTGGTGAGAGGGTCAAATAAATAAAGTCAAATGTGAAGGCGGATCATCAGTAATACGCTCGAATAGAGTCGAATGTGAAGGAAAATGATCAGTATTAGGCTCGAATAACCCAAGCAACAATTTGCATCGGATTGATCTTGCGGGAACCTATATTATGTTGAAAATGTTATTAGTATTATTATTATTATCGGTTATTTGTAGAGCGTCAACAGATTCTGCAGCGCTAACATTTCAACATTGATGCTGTGTTAACTACAGCGGATCAACTTGACGTCTAATTTGAAGCAGAATTCCAGCTAATTCACAGTTGAAGCTTTGATAAATTGGCCCGATCGTTTTAACGCTTGTGATAAAACAACTTGTAATACGACACACACAAAAAACTTAATTCTAGGGGGGTTATATATTGGTTATATTAATATACTTTTTACCTCTGTGATTACCTTGTATCTAAGCCTCTGCAGACTGCCCCCTTATTTGCAGACTGATGTAGCTGATCATGTCCGCACAACATCACTAAATGCTGACAGCATAAGCTGTCGGCATTTAACATTGCACAAGCATTTCTAGTGAAATGCTTGTGCAATGCCGCCCCCTTCAAATTCGCAATCGCCGCTACAAGGGGGTGTCAATCATCCCGATCATATCCGATCAGAATTATTGCTGTCCGATGCCTCAGAGGTGGCGGATAAATTAAGATGCAGATGAGGAATCAATTATAGATATAATACAAAATAGAGGTTCAAAATGCTAACTCTTAATAATATTCTGTGTGGCTTTATGTTTGTTAAAAGCTAATTGTAAGAGTCATTATCTCTTGATTTTCTGTGTTTTATGATGTTCCAATTGATGCTGTATAATGCGCACAACCTCAATAAAAATAAAAAATTAAGAAGCAGCGTTCTTAAGACCGCTGCTTCTTAACTTATGTTTCCGGCGAGCCTTACGGCTCGTGCGGAAACTGCTGCTTTCCCAGCATGTTAAATCAGCCCCTTATTGTTTAATGAACCTTTAATAAGAGCAATGCGTATTTTGAAACAAACTTGCCAGCCTACATTCAGTAAAATAAAATCTAGAGAAGTAACATGCTTTTTTCATTCTGACACCTATTGCTAGGAAACTTGATATACATTGAGGGAATGCTCCTGTTCAGCCCATTAGTTAATGTTGTGAGACTTATTTCACAATTGAAATATAAAGAACTCTTCAAATTTTAGCATCTTGTTTATGCTTTCAACTTTGTTTTTGTAAAGTCATGTGTACCTTGAGTTTAATCATCTGCATTGAATACTTTTTTCTGTGTAATTTAAAGGGACACTAAAGTCAAAATTGCACTTATGCAGATTTGATAGATCATGAAGTTTTAAACAACTTTCCACGTTACTCTATTGTCCATTTTCTCAGTTCTCTTGGTATCCTTGGTTAAAGACTAATCCTATGTGAGTTCAGGAGCATACACATGTCTTTAGCCATCTGGCAGCAGTGCTCGGGATCAGTGCAGAGAACATTGTTACAATCTGGTATATATAACAGCAGACAAATTGATTTTATTTTACAGCTTTTGGATATCATTTGAGATGTAATTATTTTTTGTTTCAAGACCAGTTCTACATACAATTACAAGGTACAGCCATGGGATCAAATGTCACCCCTACAAACGCAAATATTTTTATGAATGTATACTTTTGTCTATCAACATGAATTATTTTTATGGTATGGCACCACTTGGTAGCGCTATATTGACAATATATTTGGAGTATGGCTGGGCGACATTGGGTCCCTATTTGCTTTTGTAAATTCTTTAAATAAAGCCACTAGAAACATTACTTTGAATCTAGTACACAGTGAAGAGCAGATTGATTTTCTGGATACTACTGTTATCAAACATGAGGGACACTTGGTTATTGACCTTTTTAAAAAAATTACAGATAGAAATAGTCTGTTACATGGACAAAGTGCGCATCTTCCCCCATTTGAAAAGGTCACTGCCTAGAAGCCAATTAAAGGGCCATAATACCCAAAAATGTTTAAACACTTGAAAGTGCTGCAGCATAACTGTAAAAAGCTGACTAGAAAATATCACCTGAACATCTCTATGTAAATAAGAAAGATATTTTACCTCAAAAGTTCCTCAGTAGCCAAATCCCATTGTAAAGGCTTTCTAAGCAGCAATTCAGTATGTCTGTCCAGGGACAGCCGAAGGGATGAGCCTCGTGCACTCTCATGTTATTTCCCTATTCAGTTTAAAGGAAGTTTACTATGAAATCTCATGAGAGTTAAGTCAAATCTCATGAGATCACAGTAAAAAAGTTCATGACCTCAGCCCTGTTGATGCTGATTGGCTGCTGTTCATTTCTTCATTTTTTTATTTTTTTTACCTGCAGCTGGGCTGTAGCCGAGTATAACTTTTTACACAGAACTTACTCTGCTGAGCTGAGGAGATTGTGAGGTAACATATCTTCCTTTTTTACATAGAGATGCTCAGGTGATATTTTCCTGTCAGCTTTTTACAGTTATACTGCATCAGTTTCAAGTGATTTAGCATATGAGTATTATGTCCCTTTAATTCGAGTAAGACGTATAGTCTCAGATGGTAAGATTTCAAAAGGTAGACTACAAGAAATGGGTCAAGCATTTATTAAAAGGGGATGTGATCCCAATTTTATTAATAAAGAAATTTCTGAAGTCATAATGATCACTAGACGAGAATCATTACAAAATAATAAAACAGAAAAAAAGAAAGATAAAGCTGTAGAAAAAAGGATGATTTTCGCTAGTGATTATCATATATTAAATAAGAAAATACATAATATTCTTTGCAAACATTGGTCTATACTTCATATTTGTAATCCAGAGGTAATAGAATTTCAACAGCCCCCTATGACAGCCTATAGAAGGGAACGTAACCTAAGGGATACTCTAATCAAAGCAGACATTGGGTCAAACAAAATGAGTAGACAATCCTTTATTGGTAAGAAGAATACAGGCTTCCCTTGTTTAAATTGCTCGAATTGCAATAACATGATCAAGGGGTCTAAATTCTCCCATCCCAAAACTGGGAAGAAATTTTACATTAAAGGGTATTATACTTGTAACACAACTTATGCCATTTATCTACTTATGTGTCCGTGTGCCCGTATATATATATATATATATATATATATATATATATATATATATATATATAGGTGAATCTACTCGCCTGATAAGGGAAAGATTAAATGAGCATAAATCTAACATTAGAACCAAATATATTAAATCCCCGGTCGCTGAACATTTTTTACAAGCTGGACATCATGTGTCCTAGCTTAGATTTCAAATCATAGATCACAGAGGTACCTAGACGTGGAGGTAACAGGGAAAAAAATGTTGAAACAACGTGAATTATATTGGATTTATAAATTAGAATCAAAAGGTCCAGCAGGTATGAATAAAGATTTTGATCTATCAATTTTTTGTAGTAATAATTTACGATATTCTTCTATTTTTTCTCTGTTCAGTACAGTGTAATGTATTTTTGATGCATATGGTATTAATGTTTTTGATGCTAAATACAATAGTTCCTTGAATGTCATGTATATGTATACATAAGGTAATATATATCATTTACTGTTCACTAGATGGCAAGCTTTAGATATATATGTCAATAATCTTTAAATGATCACTAGATGGCAGAATATAAATGTATTTTCATTTACCCGATACTTAATAGACACAGGTGTGTTAATTGTTAGTAGGGGAGGGGTTTATGGTATATAAGGTGCAATTGTTCTTTGTGGTGTATGCAACATGATTAAAGGGTAACACCCGAAATGTCATTGTTTTATTGTATTTTTTGGAGTTGATGTGAATAAATAATACATCTTTTAAGATTACTGGAGTGCTGTCATCTGATTTGCTCTATTGGATTAACTTTTGGGACTTTTGGTTTGAGGTCTTGGATGGCGTTGTCACCCATTGGATACACAGGTGCTGGAGATAATCTATTCTAACATTGGTTCTAGCAATGTTATTCATAGTTCCAAACACTGCTGCCATAGACTACTAAAGACTCATGAACGCTCCTGAGTTCTTATCAACCTACATAGATTTACTCTTCAAAAAAAGATAGCAAGAGGACAAAGCAAGTTTCACAATAGAATTAAATTGGAAAGTTGTTTAAAATTGCATGATGTATCTGAATCATGAAGGTTTAATGTTTACTTTAAAATGTGTACTGTTTGTAAGATTTTTTTACGTGCATAATATGATTTTGATGTTTACAGCGTACATTATTACACTTTTAAAAAACTTAAGACATGCTATTGTTAGCGCAAGTCTCTTATATATTACAAGTTGAAAGTAAACACGTTTGTTCGAGCACAAGCAAATTTAGTGTACGACTGAAGACGTAGCATAAAGTGTAAGACTTAAAATAAAATGTCCACCAAACACAACATAAATACATTAAAACAAAATGTTACACTCATATATGAAAATTATTCAGATGGTATTTCTTGCCCACAGTATAGCTAACAGCTATTCAGCTACAGCAGAACTCCTCTATACTGTGGGCAAGAAATACAATCTGAATCATTTTCTTATACAGTGGCCAGTGTTTTAAATTATTTGCCCTGTAAAAATATAGCACTGTATTTATGTTTTTATGACATTAAGGCAGTTAACGCTCCCACTCGAGCGTTAACTGCCTTAGAAGTAAGCTTTTTGTGCACATTGGGAAGCGCTCGTATTGCAAGTTGAAAGTAAACTGTTTTCACTTGCGCAATAACCCAACGTGCGTAAAAAGCAAAACTTACAATATCGTGCGCTAACCTATTCACCCATAGAAGTCAAAGGGGCAAGCAAGTGTTAAAAAACCCTACTTGTGCACAAACACAATCGTATATTCTCAAGTGCGCTTTTGCGTCGTCGAAAATATGAATATTTCACATTCCAATGTTCTTTACATAGAAGAATATGTTCTATTTATTCATAAAAAAAAATATGTTTTTGTCTAAAAAATCTCACATATACCTAATACAAAATCAACAGTGTACACAAATTACTAAACATCCACCAGATAATAAAAAGTATCTAAATACACAGATACAAATCAGTCCAAATGTTGCTCGCTAAGTTCACAGATGATACATTTTCAATAAAAATACTCACAAGAAGTAACATCAATCCTATGAGATAAGGTGACTGTCTTAGGAGCGGAAGTCTATTTCCACATCAGCTGCCTTCACTATTACAAGTTGGAAGCTCAACTTTTTAACTCAGCTGCAGATTGCTGGAATTTTCTGTTGTTTAGAAGTCAGTGTCAGATTCTTGGACAGACCGTGTGAAACAGGTGACAGCTGCTTGGACGCGTCAGGTGCTTAGGATACACAGACTCAGCAGCAGAGGCTGATATATCTGGTTTATAGAGGTGGATTAGGCAGAATCTGACGCTGACTTCTAAACAACAGAAAAATCCAGCAATCTGCAGTTGAGTTAGGAAGTTGAGCTTTCGACTCGGAATAGTGATGGCAGCCGATGTGGAAATAGACTTCCTCTCCTAAGAAAGTCACCTTACCTAAGAAAGGATTGAAGTTACTTCTTGTATTTTTATTGAAAATGGATCATCTGTGAACTCAGCGAGCAACATTTGGACCAGAGGCGGACTGAGACCAATCAGGGCCCGGGCAAGAATTAGGGAAGGGCCCCCACTGTCTCACACTGAACCAACCAAATGTATTCAAATGTATGCAAATGAACATGGTAGCCTCCCTGCCCTGAGCCCATCAGGCCCACCAACCTCCAGGGCCAGGACCCCTAATGTAAAGACAAAGAGACAGGGCCCCCAACCTTCAGAGCCAGACCCCACACTCTATGGCCTTCACAGCAACAGACCCCCAACAGGACCCCCCCCACACTCTAGGGCCCCTGAGCAACAAATCCCACATCCAGGCACAAGAGCCCCACTCTGGGTCTAGGGCCACCACTAAACCCAAACTTAAATGCTTAGTTACTGATAGGGTAGTTGTCAGATCCCAGCTTAAGCAGCATATCAGGAGCCATGGAGATGCCATTTGTGGGCTACCTACATGCTGGGCCCTAGGTCCAGGTCCTATTTGCCCGGCTGATCAGTCCGCCCCTGATTTGGACTGATTTGTATCTTTGTATTTAGATACTTTGGGGTAGATTTATTAAGAGGCGAGCGGACATGATTCACTATAGCGAATCATGTCTACTCGACCTCGCTAAATGCTAACAACATACACTGTCTGCATTTAATATTGCACAAGCATTTCTAGTGAAATGCGTGTGCAATGCCACCCCTGCTCACTGGCGGCCAATCAGCCTCCCGCAGGAGCCGTCAATCATCCAGATTGTATCTGATTGGGATGATTTCAGTCCACCACTAAAAGGTGGCGGAGAAGTTAAGCAGCAGCAGTCTTACAACCGTTGTTTCTTAACTTCCATTTCAGGCGGACCTGACACGATGGGGTTACGAAGCAGTATCCGCTGCTTAATAAATGGACCCCTTTTTATCATCTGCTGGATTTTTAGTGATTTTGTACTAGGTATATGTGAGATTTTTTGTAGTTCAGTTAGTGCTGTATTTGTATTCTTTTCTTGGTTAGATAATCATCTATATATAGGTATAAATATATATTTTAGACAAAAACCATCATACAGTATATTTCTTGGTTTGGATTGTTTAACTGGTGTAGCTAGTAAAGGCTACTCCTTCGTTTTGTAGCTACATATAGCTGCTTCTGTATTTATTCCCTCTCTCATTAGCGCTTCCAAGGGCTTTTTTGAGTCAGTTTGCAGGCGGAAAAAAGACTTTCACTCCTTGCATTTGGATATACATGATTATATATAGGTATAGAAATATACAGATATATATAGGAATATCTATGTGCAAAACATTGGAATGTGAAATATTTACAGTAAATACACAGTATAACACTTTATTAAATATGAATATTGCATAAATATGCTTGTACATGTTTTCCTCTACTTGACTGCAAAGGGCTCCAATGCACTTAAATATATGTATATATGTATTTATGTGTTTATAAATAAATATAATCGGAATCAGCCAATCGGAATTAAAGGTGAGCTTCAATCCTGTTGGCTGATCCAATCAGTCAATAGGATTGAGCTTGCATTCTATTGGCTGTTCCAATCAGGAATGGGGGGAAGGAGTTATAATATTTAGTTAATAAGCTTTTTTGTTTGTAAGGAAGTACAGGGGGTCTTACCATTAATTTTTCCATTGTCCCATCTCTAATCCTGCCATAGTATTTATAATAACTGATGTTAGAGGCAGCGGGTCAGGCACTAAATGAAGAATTTTAGTCATAGTTGTATGTTCTTTTAATAAGTTCTTTTAATAGTTCGAATTTTATAATGTACAATTTTTGTTAATATTAATTGCCTATATAGCTGTTCCCATTTATTTATTTATTATCATTTATTTGTATAGCACTGCCAAATTTCCATTGGAAATAATGGTAACAAATCAAAATCCAATATTCGTTTGAACCGAATGTCTGCATGGACAAAATTCAGCTGAACGGAACGTTTGAAAAAATCAGAAACAAATCTTTTGGACAAAACTAATTTTTCACCCATGCACATTTTTTTTTTTTTTTTTTTTCCACTTTTTTTTTTTTTTTTAAATAGTTTTTTATTGAAGTCATAAACAAATATAACAATAATGACACATCCAACAATAGTGACATGGAAGAAAAATACAATACTAATACCATGATCTTGCCAGGTAAACAACTCAGGTTAAGCCAACATAGTATGCATGTATGAGTCTAAAGAGTGGGACTCTATGATGAGTAATAAAAGAATGGAGAAGCTATAGTTGGCTAGTATTGTGTAAGAGCATGGAGGTTTACAAGGCAGTAGAGCTAAATAGAAGGGGCAAATAAATCCCACTTATTAAAGGCATTAGTAAAAAGTTTGGACTATCAAGATTAAGACCTCAGTTTTATATTTTATATGATGTGTAGACTAGGAGTGACCCCACCTTGTGATGGTTAGATATACTGTAAAATATTTATTTAAGAAATATAAAAGCAAGGGGGGGGGTGGTTTTATGGGGGTAAAGGGAGGGGGAAATAGAGTATATTCTCCACATTGTCCTAAAGAGCATTTGTAGCGTTATATAATCTGGTAAAAGTAGGACAGATGTGGATTAGCTTGTGTTTGGCCACTTATGGACCAAATTAGCGGGGAAAGGGATAAGGGAATGCAGCGGGCAAAAGCCGCTCAAAGTGGAGTGGGGAGGGGAATGGAGGGGCGGAGCCATACAGGACAGGAGAATAGGTATGGAAGGACTTATTAGATGGTTATAAGGGTGGGCTTCGCAGGAGAGACCTGTTGTTTACTAAACCAATAGGGATGGGCATGGCTTTATCTGGGTAAAGTAATTATCTAAGTGAGGTGTTATGCTCATATAATGAGATAGTAAGAGCAAATGTGTAGAATATGCTATCTAGATAAATCTAAAACTGAATTATGGGAAGTGATGGGGCTCAGCAGTCACTCTGTATTATTATGTGGAGAGGAGGGCATTAGAATGTTCAAGATATAGGGAATCTCTGGATGTGCCCCTCTCCTAGGGGAGTGTCACCTATAGACAAAGCTGGAAAAAGGAGTAGGGATATGACCCGCAGGCAGTAAATACCGGCGGGAAAGGGAGGAGAGAGGATTAACCGGAACAAGTAATATGTACTGATAACGTGGGCAAAACTATGAAAAGGCTTGTGATGACAGTCCTACAGTCAATAATAATAATAGCACATACATAGACAAATATAGATATACATATACTGCTATACACGTGGACAACTAAAGCAATTAGTATTGAGTAATATATATTACTTGTATGTTTAAACTAACTTCTAGCCTATGAGTATCTGATAACTATGCACCCCTACCTCTGGGCTGTAAAACTGGTGTATGGAAGTACAACTAGAACTAAAGCCAGTATCACATGTAACCAATTTTGGCTTAAGGCACCAAATCAGAGGGGTACTACATAATATTGAGTAGGTACTCTAAAGCCATTAGATATAAATAGTCATATTTAGTGGGGCAGTCATAATGCAAGCTTATAGTCTAGAAGGGAATAAGTGGCTACGCTAAAATATTCATTTGGCTTTCTGTTTAGTATATAAATAGTGGCAACAAGGCTATTCTTCAGATACCAGAGCTCCCAAAACTATTCTGGTAGTACACAGGGGGTATAGTGCGAAGAGGCTAAATGCATAACAGGAGGTATTATGTAGATATACACTAAAGAGAGCTATGCTCTCTCAGTTCGGCAGAAACAGCACCTCTCTAAATAAAGGTTTTAGGGAACGTGGACATCATCTCTATACGACAGAAGAGGGAGTGCAGGCCTAACAAAGCAATGCCTAAACAAGACAGATAAGCAACATATGAAAACAACAATTAACAACTTGAACATTTAATCTATAGAAGGATATATTGTGATGTGAGTCACCCAAAAGAGAGTCAGGGTATGTGCCAGTGTAATGATAGATGAGGAAGATGTATGGTAGTATATAAAACGAGATGAGCGAGCAAATGCACAGCTTAGATGAGATATAATAACTACATTTAGCAGGAAACATTGCTCTACCCTTATACATATAAGTATTATAACAGAGACCTCTAAACATCTAGTGAGAATACATATAAGTCATGTGAACCTGCACCCTCCAGAAATAAAGTTATGGTGTGTCTGAATAATAGGAACATAAGGCAAATTAAGAGTGACTTGTGATCTATTTGTAGGTAACCCTGAGGATGGGTGGGTAAACACTCAACCAAGTGTGGACTTCTCTATAGTTGCAGGCTCTATCATTGAGACTAATGCAAAGATAGATATTGTGATATGTGAGCAGGTTCCCACTGTGAAAGCTGTAATATTTAAAGCTGAAAATGAAAAGTACCCTACTTTAAGTATATCAAAGTGAGTTAGTCTCAAGTCTCAAACCAGCCTCCTGATATAAACATGGAGAAAGAGTAATTTTTAGCATATAGGTGACAATATATAAGGTCACATTGTGTATCGAACCCATGCACATTTTTAGCTGTAACTCACTCTTCTTTTTTGCTTTTAACTTGACTGTGAGTACATGTAAATGAGTGCTAGCCATTCTGTATGTTGTCTGAGGGCAACTCCAAAAAGTCACATATAATTAGGGTGACCATATTGCCGCTTCAAAAAGGGACACATATGAAAAATACATATGTCAGGGTTTTTCTTTAAACAGCCCTGTTTTCAGGTCTGTTTAAAGAAATGTTTTGTATAAGAACCCTGACATATGTATTTTTCATGTGTGTCCCTTTTTAAAGGAGCAATATGGTCACCCTACAATAATAAAATTGTTTGTCAAATCCAGGTGAGTGTTTTCTTACTCTGATGAAGTGTGCAGCACTTTAAAGTGCACCCCAGATGAATAACACATATTTAGATGTTGTGAGTGCTTCACCCAATTTAAATGCCAATAAATAATAACAAAGTCAGAAAAGTTCACAGGTATGTAGACCTGGAAAGGATTGTTGAAAATTGCTCATACTTCTAGTATTGTCTTAGGGACTTAAAAGATTTAAAGGGACATTAAACACGTTGAGATGGTAATATAAAATGATAAATCGTATACATAAAAAAACCTCTGCAATTTACTTTCATTATTTATTTTGTCCCCTTTTCCTATAATTTGAATCTGAAATTGTGAGCTTTTCAGTTCCTGTTAGAAATAGAAGTGCAGAACACTGTTATATTCCACACAGCCATTGGCTGCACACTGCCCTGTCCCTAAATGGCCACAGCAGAGAAGGTAACCTAAGTTACAACATGCAGGGCCGTTTTTAATATTGACTGGACCCTGGGCAAAAAAATTCTTGGGCCCCCACCCCATGCAATTTTGCTCTCCACCCCAACATCCCAAAAAACAACTAAATTGTTTTAAAAAAATGAAATAAATTGTAATATGTGAAACTGAACCTAAGCAGTACTAATAAGTAAATAAATATATAAATTCCTCCACTGTGGATTCATTTAATATTCTTTTGAATGTGATTCTGGTGTGAGGTTAGCTGGTTAAAGAGATTTAGGGCAGCCAACAGGAGCAAAGCAAGGTAAAGCACTGTTCCCCTAACAAACTTCAGTTAGTTGATCTTAGGGCCACAGCAGAAAGAGCAGGGCTAATGGGACCAGCAGACTGGATGCTGTCTGTCCAAGGCTGCATGGATACAGTGTGAGATGAGTCACACAGCCTCAAGACTGAAGAGAGCAGTGTGTTCAGCTGCACAGATGCTCAAATCCTCACGTGCCTGCCTCTCCAGCTTTCTGCTGCATGCGCCTACAGTCAGCCCTACCCAGAAACAATCCCCACCACCAGAGCAGTTACCTGGTAACAGTGGTAACCCCAGTAGGACCTTTTCTGATGCAGTAGGAATGGCTGGATGCCGAGATAGGACTTTGCATTCAGTGCTGCACAGTGCACATCTAAAACAGCACATGGCAATAGCTTGGCATGTCACATGACACCGGCACGGTCTGGCACAGTTTTTAAAAAAAAAAAAATATATAAGCAGAATACTTTTGACTGTGACAGTATTAGGACTGAATGTGGGTGTTCCCCATGTCACATCAGCAGTCTGGTATGAACCAAAAAAAACTTTTTTTTTTTTTTTTTAAGGACTCTTGGGCCCCGGGCAGCTGCCCCTTTTGCCCTGTGTTAAAGACGGCCCTGACAACATGGCAGCTCCCATTGTTTTATAGACACTAATACTTTACACATTTTTTTTTACTTTAAAAAATACATCTGTTATTCTCAGATTAATCTTTTCTATGAATGCTTCGTTCTATCTAGCATTTATTTAGTGTTAATGTCCCTTTAACAATCAATTTAGATAATGGCTAAAGTTTAGCAGAATCTTTTTCTTGGATAAGGGTTTGTAAAGAACTGTAGGGCTGTTACACAGAAGGATATCAATGATCAGAAGATTAAGGAACCTCATGAATAAGCAGTTTGCAAAAGATAATGAAATGAAAAAAATAAATAAATGCAGAAGTAAGCTTTTTATGAAATGGGAAATATGTAGGGGGTTACCTGCTAGAGGATACGAGCAGTCTTTAAAGGGACTTGGAGATTAAAATGTAACTTTCGTGGTTCAGATCGAACGTGTAGTTTTTAGGGACTCTACTTTATTTAGTTCTTTTTCAAATTTACCCTGCAGCATGTGTAACTCATAACTATTTAGGAAAATATGACTGAAATGGCAACCCCAGTCCCACTAATGTAATGCTTTTCTAGAACTAACGTCTATCTATTTGTTCAACCCATTTCTAGCAGTTAAACACATAGGCCTAGATTACAACTGGAAAATAAATATTTTAGCGCCTTTGAGTGCTAGCATCGCTCAAGTTAAATCAACAACGCACATATTCTTGCAGTCATATTACAAGGTGAAAGTAAAAAGTTTGCGCTCAAACGAAAGTCGCAGTCGCATTTACATTTTGAGGTTGAATAGCGCATACACTCTAACTCCCTTTCCTCATAGACTTCTATGGGACGCACTACCAAACCCTGGATTTCACTCACACGTTAACCCAAAGGTGCGTTAGGTCAACTGCGCTAAAGCTGAAGATGTGTTAACAAATACTTAAAATAGCACTGTTCTTCACAATTTTTATTTTTTAAATATCTATCTATTTATCTATCTATAGAAAATATAAATCTATAGCTATATTTCTAAATGTATATTACAGTATCTGTATGTATGTATGTAGGGGGCCTACACCATACAGATGAAATTCATCACTGGAAATTAAGTCACCATACTCCACAGAGGAGAAGCACTTTTCAAAGGCACAAGAAATAAAGAAGCATTGAATCCCATAAGTACCTTACTCTAACTGGTCACGAAGAAAAACACCTTTAACACAGATAGGGATAAAATTCCCCCCAAGGCTCCTCACATACCTCACATGTTTGAGGTTTAAAAAGGTGAGCGACATTTCTTACTTTTTTGCATTATACAGGTAGCCCTCAGTTTATACCAGGGTTAGGTTCCAGAAGGAATGGTTGTAAATCGAAACCGTTGTAAATTGAAACCCAGTTTATAATGTAAGTCAATGGGAAGTGAGGGAGATAGGTTCCAGGCCCCTCTCAAACTTGTCATAAGTAACACCTAATACATTATTTTTAAAGCTTTGAAATGAAGACTTAAATGCTAAACAGCATTATAAACCTAATACAATAATCACACAACACAGAATATATAATTAAACTAAGTTAAATGAACAAAAACATTTGCTAAACAGCATTATAAACCTAATAAAATAATCACACAACACAGACTTCACTTGCATTTTTCTGCAAACAGTTCTTTCTATGCATTCCAATCTGGCCAAATTTATAGACAGGGAGATATTGTTCCTTTTAAATCTGCTTGATAGCTTAGGTCTGGTTAAACTGATTAATTTCAGCTTGCTTGGCTTTGCTGCCACACAAGCGGACAGCTCCACCTATTGGCTATTTTAATAAATGCACTGCTTCTCAATGCTTTTCAATAGCAGTCACATGACTAAAAAAAAAGGTTGTTATTTTGAAACGGTGTAAATTGAACCGTTGTAAAACGAGGGCCACCCTGTACAAACACACACATACATGCCTGTCTGTGAGTAGTCTGGAGATTATTATGTTTCATTTTTGCACTCTCTTTTATAGAACATTGTTAATTTTGGTATGTTTGGCTAAATCTTTAGTCACAGCAAGCCCGGACTTTTTATTAAATATCTAATGAGAGATAGGGCCTATCTATCAAGCTCCGAATGGAGCTTGATGCCCCGTGAAACAGCAGTTATGAAGCAGCGGTCACAAAGACCGCTGCTCCGTAACCTGTCCGCCTGCTCTGAGCAGGCGGACAGACATCGCCGGAAATCAACCCAATCAGGTTGATTGACACCCCCTGCTGGTGGCCGATTGGCCGCAAATCTGCAGGGGGCGGCGTTGCACCAGCAGCTCTTGTGAGCTTCTGGTGCAATGCTGAATACGTCGAGCGTATTACTCGCCGTATTCAGCGAGGTCTGGCTGACCTGATCCGCACTGTCGGATCAGGTCCGCCAGACCTTGATAAATAGGGGCCATAGTCTGATAAGCCCTTTCCTGCACCCACCTTTGCTGGGTATCACCCAAACATATTCAGCAGGTTACTAGGGATATTTTTCTTATCTCAGGGGACATCTTACAATGGGCTTCTGACAGTGTTGGAATTTGCTTGATGCTGTATACTGAGAGCTGCTCTGATTATTGCTTTAAATAGACACATTGTACTGTGTTAAATCCAGACACCCCAACAGTGCTACTTTGTTTTTAAACTGTATATGTTATTTATATTTATCCCATGTAGGATGTTGTGTTTTTAATATCTGCAAGTAAAAGCTAAGTTTTAAGTTTGTTTTGCTCCCTTTTTGCCGATTTACCTATGTGTTTAAGTGTGTGCCAGAGAGGGGTTTTTCTTTTTTCTTTTTCTGAGATACATTTATTTTTTGGACACAGGAAGTAGTTTCTCTTATAAAAACCAAATAAAGGGACCGTGTACTGTAAAATTGTGTCTCCAATGACTTGTTATACCAGCTACAAAGTATAAAATGTATGAGAAATTGCTTTTCTGTGTTTATTTTTGTATATGAAATAGCTGTTTTTGTTCTTTGAAACCATAAACAAACCAAAATGGGTTGAGCTTGCAGTGAAATCTGATATCCTTTTATTTTATAATTTTATGTACACATACAAGCTTCTTTATATTATTTGTGTCTGTATACAAAAGCCCAACAATTGAAAATTAACATTTTATTACTTATCCCTCCTACTGGGAGTGTAATTTTTTTGGCTGGCTATATTTACACAGCTTTTCTTTAGCCCAGACATCCCCAAACTTGGCCCTCCAGAGGTTTTTTGGAACCACATTTCCCATGATGCTCGGTCAGCTGATATGCTGGCTGAGCATCATGGGAAATGTAGTTCCAAAACCTCTGGAGGGCCACGTTTGGGGATGTCTGCTTTAGCCTATACTCAAGTATAAAAACTTTCTGTATAGGTTGGGATACCACAGTAAACAAATCAGCAATTTTCAAATGCCAAAATAAAGTAAAAGGAACTATTCGTAAACAATTAAATACAATCCAGCAGGTAAAATGGATCAATGGGAACAAATTAAAGAGGAGAACAAAATTAGGATGCAGCACTGTCCCTTTAAAGGGACAGTCTAGTCCAAAAAAAAACTTTCATGATTCAGATAGGGCATGTAATTTTAAACAATTTTCCAATTTACTTGTATCACCAATTTTTCTTTGTTCTCTTGGTATTCTTAGTTGAAAGCTTAACCTAGGAGGTTCATATGCTAATTTCTTAGACCTTGAAGGCCGCCTCTTAAGAATGCATTTTAACAGGTTTTTCACCACTAGAGGGAGTTAGTTCATGTTTTTCATATAGATAACACTGTGCTTGTGCACATGAAGTTACCTGGGAGCTATCACGGATTGGCTAAACTGCAAGTCTGTCAAAGAACTGAAATAAAGGGGCAGTCTGCAGAGGCTTAGATACAAGATAATCACAGAGGTAAAAAATATATAAATATAACTGTGTTGGTTATGCAAAACTAGGGAATGGGTAAAAAAAGGGATTATCTATCTTTTAAAACAATAACAATTTTGGTGTAGACTGTCCCTTTAAGTTTGAAAAATCCTAACATACCTCGCATTTTTAAAGCTTACAACAAAATAAAATTAGCACATTTTATTAAAGGAAAAATCTCAGGAGCAAGAATAAAAAAAGTATTTTTTTTCTGTGGATGACTCCCTCAAATGCCTTCATTCCTAGGCACTTAGTCACTGATATCAGGGTATGTATTCTGCAAGCTTGAAATAGCAAGTCTAATTGTTAACAGCTGTGTAGGACTCAACATTCTCAACATTTTCAAAATAAATAATAGAAAACAGAAATAATACAATTACTGTGTAACAAAACAATTATTTGAAAGCATCCTCAATAGTTTAATAACTAATTTATTAATCCTTTATTTATTATAGGTAATTATTTCTATTTAAGAAGCAATCAACCTAAATGCTATAATTCATTAGCAAATATAATTTTAAGACTTAACGACACTGCTCTGCTATGTGCTTAACCCTTTTGCGACAGGGTTAAAGTGTCTACATCGGAACAACTGTAGATGTAGACAAATTGAAACCACACGATCGTGAGATTTCAATTATTGGATCACGTCTGGGGGGCGTCCCTACAACCCTAGGAACGCCCTCCAGACCGCGATCAAATCCTGGAAGCACAGAAGGCTTCAGGACAACCGTTGGCTATGACTTTCTATTCCGTCATAACGGCTTTAAAGCCCAGTGTAACTATGACGGCATAGAACGGCATAACGGCATTAAAAGGTTAAATGGACACTGTACACTAGATCCTTCTTTGCATGCATGATACATTTATATAGCCCATCTGGGAGTGTTTTTGTAACAATGTATAGTTTTGCTTATTTTTTAATAACATTGTGCTGATTTTCAGACTCCTAACCAAGCCCCAAAGTATCAGAGGTAAACCCAGGTCTACAGATTTCTGCTTGCTCCTGTTTGTGTAATAGGTCTTTGCATATGCAGGGAAGGGGGGGGGGGTCTGCGCTTCCCACTTTCTCAGTCCCTTTCAGTGGGTGTCCCAGCCTAACCTCATCAACAGTGCTAAACTGGGAGCTTCTAAGTAAGTTATTAAAAGGCTTTACACTGGATTTTTAGATCAGTACATTATATGTGCATATTGTTCTTTATAGTAGTGTCTATTACAAGCAGTTATATGAAATTGGTGTATGCAGTTTCTTTAATCCCGGCAAAGAGGTTAAATACATTGCAGAAGTGCAGCTAGGGACCCGCTGGTCCTGAGCGGAAACCGCTGCTGATCCAATCAGCAGGGCTAGTCATATGACTGAAATATGCTACTAGTGCTGCGGATTGGATCAACAGCAGTTTCCACCCGGGAACCACCAGTGCTCTGTGTGTCCCTTGCATGACTTCTGTGTGTTTAACCCCTTTTAGGGGGCTAATCACACAGTAATGTAGGTTTTATGGTCTTAAAATGACATGCTCTAATTAATTATTGCATACCATTTATTTCAATTATTATGCCCCTTTAAGCAAACATTCACGTCCATTTCTAAATATAAACTATTCACTTGTCTGCTTTTATAAAGCAAATATCCAGAACACTTCATTTTATAGCAGTGTTCTTTATCTCCATCATCCCAGTATTTAGAATTATGATCTATTCCCAGAACTGTCAGTGGAAATATGTCTGTATTGTGTTATTGCCTGAGATGTGATATATATATTTATGTTTTTTTGTGTAAAAAAAAAATGTGTTTTGCATGTAATAAAATATAAGTGTTGTAGGAATCTAGATGTGCAGATGTACAGTATGTATGAGTGTATATGTGTATTGCTTTTGCTAAAATGTTAATAATTGTTTAAAAAAAATGGCATATAGCTGTAGTAAGCAATGAGGCAATATATTTTTACTAAAAAGACATTTCTCATATATATTTGTTTTACTCCATGATCAAGAGTTTATAAACACTTTCAGTGATTACTTATGTGCGTGAATGATACAGGTCCAGTGCAGAGCTCACCTAACAGTTGAGTGCGAGTGATATAAGAATTTTGCGGGCACTTTAATTTGCATGCGCATTACAGGTTGGAATTAAACACGTTCACTCAAGTGCAATCACATTTAACGTGCATCGGATTGTGCAACGTTCACTCAAGTGCAATCACATTTAACGTGCAACGGATTGTGCAACTGAAGACTCTGCATAAATGGTTAGGGATAAAATAAAAGTTGCACCAAACACAACATAAATACATTAAAATATACTGTTATACTCATAAAAACACAATCTAAAAAAAATAGTATATAGGTGCAAGGCTACATGCCCATCATTCTCAATCTAAATCCAGTGAGGTGAGCCCATAACAAGGTCCACCAGAGGAGTTGGTCCATGATTGAGTGCACCTTTGGCATACTGAAATTATGGTTCGGGTGCTAAGATCACTCTGTTGGGCCTTTTGGTGAAAGTTCCCCTGGATGTGGTTGTGGAGGAGGAGCCAGAAGCTCAAGATAATTGTGGGGACATTCCAGGGGATACACTAATCATTTACAATCCAAATTCAGTGAAGACAGCCCATAACAAGACCCACGAGAGGAGCCAAGTCATAACTGAGATCACCTATGGGGTACTGAATTCATAGTTCAGGTTTTAGATCACTTTGTTGGACCTTGCTCTACTCTCCCAAATGGTTATTGGCATCATCATTGCTGCTCTTTATTCAATCTGGCTTTTGGTGGAAGTACCCCTGTATGTGGTTGTGGAGGACAAGCCAGAAGCTCAGGAGAGGTGTGGCAACATTCTAAGGGGTAGCCAGGTTCGAGACAACATTAATAATATAAGTTATTTCATCAGCTTTGAGTATTTACATTACCTGTATATATTAGATGTATCATAGTACTGATACCTTCATGTGTCTCAGTGTTTAACAGCCCTGTTTGTATAAAAAATGTTAAGATGAAATGTCAGATGCTTATATCCTTATGTATAATTATAAGTCCCGATATGAGATGTGTACATTAGTAGATGATCTTTGATGAAACAACACACAGGTTATCAACAATATTTTTTATTTCTTTAAATCTGTTTTTATGATGAAAAACTCAAAACAGTGATTTTCATACATTTTGACATATAAATAACATTGTCAAATGTGTGTCACATGAAACAAGCAATGAATATTTGTAAGGCTGTAAGGTGTGATCAGAGCTCCACAGCTGGACTTCATGTGTCATACATATATAGCAGATACATTCACATATACCTACAAATATAATGACCAGTTTAGCTCATGGTGTGACAGATTAAGGCTTTACAGAGGCCCAGTTTGTTGAAATGGACACACAATATTTTTTTTATATGGTTAAAGCCCAGAGGAGGGTTTAGGAGAACAATTAAAGTGTGGTCATATTATCAAGCCAAGAACTACACATGCATGCCTGGCATGTACTGTATAATTACAAATACAATATAGCTTCATGCCTATGTATCTCTCCTCATACAGATATGAAGATACATGAAGAGATGATAGTGCTATATAGGACCTGAAGCTTGTGGGGAATGTTGGTCTGGTGTCTTTGTGTCCTCCTTTAAAGATGGCTCCTAACTTTTCTTTTTTGATGTGTGCCATATGGAATACCATTTTTTTGTGCCCATAATTTTTTTCCTCACTGCCTCTGCTGCACTATACGACTAAGTACACAGTGTGGCTTGGGCCATTCTGAGTGGGTGTGTCCCTCATTATCACATCTCTCTCACTCTGCCATGGATTTTTTTGTCAGTTTCCTCTTTTTTTGGTCTAGTGTCTATTTTTTTAGTCCTTCCTGCCCCCTCAACTGTCTTCTTTGGCCTCCCCTTCCCCAATTGACTGATTTGACTTACTTTATGGCTTATCTAACCCCCCTTGGACTCATCTATAGCTTCCCTGACCATCCCTTGGACTCCCCCTGTTACTCCCACTTTGGCTGCCCCTTTGACTAGGCTGAGTAGTACTTGAACTATCACTGTGACTCTCCTCTGAACTCCCATTTTGACTCCCCTGTGAATGTCCCCTTTGACTGCACTTTAGACTAGGCTGAGTGGCACTTGACCTTCCCTGTGCCTGCCCCTTGGGTCCTATTCACTAGGTAAATGTTTTAATTTAGTCATTGTGCTTGCGTTCCCTTCTCTGCACATCTCTTCTATATGAACTGATGAACATCTGAAAATGGAGAAGTTGCAGCACCTTTTTAACAGTGTGCAGCAATGTTCCATGTTGGTTAATTTTTCGATGATATAGGGTCCATAAGGATGTGATTTAATGTGGAGAAATGGAGATCAAATATTGTGAGTTATCAAGCTTAACTGTGTTTGACAAAAAATAAAAAATAAAAATAACATCCAATCATGTTTTTGATATTAAATGAGAATTTTGGAAAGATTAGAATTAATGCCTATGTACAAAATTTAACACTATGTACATATGGTGCAGGGTAATCTTAGACTATACTGGCAAATATGGGAAAATGACAGGAATATATGGAATATAACTGTGATCTTAAACGGACATTGTACACTACAATTTTCTTTGCATAAACGTTTTGTAGATGATCTATTTATATAGCCCATCTGGTGTGTTTTTGTAAAAATGTATAGTTTTGCTTATTTTTAAATAACATTGTGCTGATTTTCAGACTCCTAATCAAGCCCCAAAGTTGTAGATGTATACTGATGTATACAAACTTCAGTTTGCTTCTGTTTGTATAATGGGTCTTTTCATATGCAGGGGAGGGGGGATGGGGGGAGGGTCTTCTCTCTGCCCCTTTCAGTGGGTGTCCCAGCTATCCTTATCAACAGTGCTAAACTGGGAGCTTCTAAGTAAGTTTTTAAAAGGTTTTATACTGGATTTTTGTATCCATATCTCTTCATAATATTATTTATGGTAGTGTCTATTACATGAAGTTAAATGAAAATTGGTATATACTGTCCCTTTAATGGCTTGGTTGTTGACTGGATTTTATTCATAGAATAGAGGTTTTACATAGGGAGGCGCTGGTTCACCATGGATTCCCGACTGTTCACTCAGATATGTTCAAAACCCTTTCAGACATTCATCTGGAGATTTGCGCTCCTAGTTTTGATTAAGAAGATTGCGCTGAAATGTTGCATCCATACACCATGTAATAAAATGTAGATACTCACAGCATATATTTAGAATAAAACGGCTCCTTGTGTGTTCAAAGAAAACTTCACCAGCTTTTACATATAAAAGCAGTTTTATTTTTCCAACGCGTTTCAACGGTCCAAGCCGTCTTTTTCAAGAGCATTCACAGATAAGTTTAGTGATCATGTGTTACTTTTTGTCCAATCTGGAGCGTCCCATTGAAAACAATATAAATTTATCATCGGCTGTATGTGCCGATACAAACTAAGTAACAAATGGGAAAGTGAGAAAAGAGTGTGATTAATATGATCTTTGTTTGATTTAAATGAAAATTGTCATAGATAGCCCACATCAGAAAATTATTATTTATAGACTCGAATTACAATGAGCAATATTGTAGTATCTGTATCATTAAATTCCAAGATTAAAGGAAAAACCGGTGATAGATGACAAAATAAGGTTAGTCCAGTGGCGGATTTAAGTTTTGTGCCGCCCTAGGCCCGTGCCTTGTTTGCCTAGGCGGTAATACGCCCCTGGGTTAGTCTAAATTCTAACAGAGGTTCTCATATTTACACACTTGGTAAGACACGAACGGGTGAAACGCGTCAGAAGCTCATGGGACACTTTTTTAAGACTTAACTCTGTTGAGGCTCTTCCTTAGAGCCGACTTCTAGCAGCTGATAATATTTGATAGCGCAACCAGCATTTTGTGAAGTGGGAAGCCGATAGCAGGCGTCATTCTATAGATTTGAGTCTTCTACTTTTCTAAAGTGGCAAACAAATAAAAAAACAATACATAGTGTACGCTTTCACATGAATATCTTATCATACTTTGAATATATCTGTGAACAGTAGAAGCAGGGTAGTGTGTGATTACGGCACACTTTATTTTTGTTCAGCCTTTCAGCGCCAATAGCGGGCAATACCATAGCCTATACTGTTAAGATAATACAGGGGTTAAGAGATTATAGTTACCTGTGTGATATAGTAATAAACATACTGTGGTATTACGGCAGACTCATTGTCTGTCAGCCCTACTGGGTGTAAAACTGACATCAGAACAACTGAGATTGATTTAACAACACAGGGATTTCTAGGCAACATAGTTGCATTTACTATATAATATCAAATTCCCTCCTGTGGGACGTTACATAGTTATCTGGGTAGAACAGTACAGATTGAAGTCTTTTTAACTGGGGCCGATGGCTTTATGACAAGATTTCAGTTGGACACTATTCAATTGTTGGCTGCTGTTATGCAGTAAACTGTAAAAAGTCACCTATGGTATATTGATTACGGTTATTCAACCTAACAGCCCCCTCATTTAAGTTGGAAACTTCACGTGTCTAAGCATAAAATTTTACACACATTGCTGCACCAGTTTATACTTCAATAACATGCTGTACTGTAACGTGTGATTTCACTTAAAGGGCCATGATACCCAAATGTTGAAACACTTAAAGTGATGCAGGATAGCTGTAAAAAGCTGACTAGAAAATATCACCTGAACATCTCTATGTAAAAAAGAAAGATAATTTACCTCAAAATGTCCTAAGTATTCAAGCCCCATTGCAAATGACGTTAAGCAGCAAATCAGTACGTCTGTCCCGGGACAGGCAAGGGAGGGAGCTTTGTGCACACTCATATTATTTCCCTATTCAGTTTAAAGGGACAGTCTACCATAGAATTGTTATTGTTTTAAAAGATAGATAATCTCTTTATTACCCATTCCCCAGGTTTGCATAACCAACACAGTTATATTAATATACTTTTAACCTCGGTGATTACGTTGTATCTAGGAACCTTTTTTCAGCCCCCTTATCACATGACTGTGACTGTTTATTATCTATTGTCTTAAATTTAGCATTGTTTTGTGCTAAATCTTAAATTACCCCCTGTGCCTGAACACAGTGTTATCTATATGGCCCACGTGTACTTTCTGCCTCTTTGTGTTAAAAAGAGATTTAAAAAGCATGTGATAAGAGGCAGCCCTCAAAGGCTTAGAAATTAGCATATGAGCCTACCTAGGTTTAGTTTAAACTGAGAATACCAAGAGAAAAAAAGCAAATTTGATGATAAAAGTAAATTGGAAAGTTGATTAACTGTCCCTTTAAGGAAGTTTACTATGAAATCTCATGAGAGTTAATCAAATCTCATGAGATCACATTAAAAAAGTTCATGACCTCAGCACTACTAATGCTGATTGGCTGCTGTTCATTTCTTCTTCTTTTCTTTTTTTTTACCTGCAGCTGGACAGCAGCTGAAGTATAACTTTTTACACAGAACTTACTCTGGTGAGCTGAGGAAGTTGTGAGGTAAAATATCTTCCTTTTTTACATAGAGATGCTCAGGTGATATTTTCCTGTCAGCTTTTTACAGTTATACTGCATCAGTTTCAAGTGATTTAGCATATGAGTATTATGTCCCTTTAATGATTGTAGCTACCAGATAGTCAATTGTAACACACAGTTGGGAGTACCTAAGTGCAACAGAGGATCTTTATTGCTTTTATCCATGACTGCTGTATACATAAACATTGATTTTTATCACATTGTTACAACCCATATGTAATTACCCAAATAGTCAGTTCCTTCTGGCTACTGGATAAGGACCTTTACCATATCCATTGATAATCTTACTGAAACATTGAACTACCTGTTGGATAACTATTACTCACCTATGTTGTTGTTATAGCCCTGTAGGCATTTATTAGCCTAACAATGGTATGATCACCATTGCCACTATTTAAACCCTACTGTGATCTCCTCATTTATCCCACTTCTGTTATTACACTCTAGAGGGAGCAAGGCTCCAATATTAATTGATATTTTTGTGGTGATTTGATAACCCTATACTTAAAGGGACAGTATACTATAAAATAGTTTTTCCCTTAATGTGTTTCCAATTACTTGTTTTTCCAGTTGCAGAGTATAAAATGTATGAGATTTGTTTTTTAACCCCTTAATGACCGGACCATTTTTCAATTTTCTTACCCTTAATGACAATGGCTATTTTTACATTTCTGCAGTGTTTGTGTTTAGCTGTAATTTCCCTCTTACTCATTTACTGTACCCACACATATTATATACCGTTTTTCTCGCCATTAAATGGACTTTGTAAAGATACCATTATTTTCATCTTATAATTTCCTATAAAAAAAATATAAAATATGAGGAAAAAATTGAAAAAAACACACTTTTTCTAACTTTGACCCCCAAAATCTGTTACACATCTACAACCACCAAAAAACACCCATGCTAAATAGTTTCTAAATTTTGTCCTGAGTTTAGAAATACCCAATGTTTACATGTTCTTTACTTTTTTTGTAAGTTATAGGGCAATAAGTACAAGTAGCACTTTGCTATTTCCAAACCACTTTTTTTCAAAATTAGCGCAAGTTACATTGGAACCCTGATATCTGTCAGGAATCCCTAAATATCCATTGACATGTATATATTTTTATTTAGAAGACAACCCAAAGTATTGATCTAGGCCCATTTTGGTATATTTCATGCCACCATTTCACCGCCAAATGTCATCAAATAAAAAAAAAAGTTCACTTTTTCACAAATTTTGTCACAAACTTTAGGTTTCCCACTGAAATTATTTACAAACAGCTTCTGCAATTAAGGCACAAATGGTTGTAAATGCTTCTTTGGGATCCCCTTTGTTCAGAAATAGCAGACTTATATGGCTTTGGGGTTGCTTTTTGGTAAGTAGAAGGCCGCTAAATGCTGCTGCGCACCACACGTAAATTATGCCCAGCAGTTAAGGGGTTAATTAGGTAGGTTGTAGGGAGCTTGCAGGGTTAATTTTAGCTTTAGGGTAGAGATCAGCCTCCCACCTGACACATCCCACCCAAACAGTTCTCTTCCCTCCCCCACCCCACAATTGTCCCCGCCATCTTAAGTACTGGCAGAAAGTCTGCCAGTACTAAATAAAAGGAGTTTTTCTTTTTTTTAATAAAAAAAAATAAAATGTTTTAGCTGTGATGGACTCCTGCCTTAGCCCCAACCTCCATGATCCCCCCCCCCCAGCTCTCTAACCCTCTCCCCTACCTAATTGCCGCCATCTTGGGTACTGGCAGCTGTCTGCCAGTACCCAATTTGCCCCAAAAACAAGTGTTTTTTTGATCTTTTTTTGCCATTTTTAAATGTTTTCTGTAGTGTAGCAGCCCCCCACAATACCCCAACCCCCTCCCCCTCCCAGATCCTTATATATTTATTTTTTCCCCCCTCTTCCCTCCTCATTGGTGTCAGTGGGTAGCTAATCGCGCGCTCGCACGCGCACCCGCCGGGTAGCGATGGGCCGCCCACCCGCCTCCCTGTTATGCTCCCACCCACCAACGAACCGGCACCATCGCTACCGGTGCAGAGAGGGCCACAGAGTGGCTCTCTCTGCATCGGAGTCTTCTGAAAGGGTATTGCAGGATGCCTCCATATGGAGGCATCACTGCAATACCCTGAGAGCTGCTGGAAGCGATTGCGATCGCTTCCAGCGCTCTCTTAGACAACTGACGTACCAGGTACGTCTATTGTCATTAACTGTAAGTTAATGCATGACGTAGTAAAAAAGAAGACAGCGCCTCATTGTACAAGTAGGTCTTGAATGTAAAATTCACAGTGGAAGTGGAGACAAAAGGAAATATACTCACAAGAGTATTGGCACCCTTATTGAAAGTGGTGCAAATAGGCGGGCTGACGTTTTAACAGCAGTCAGTACGCTGTGCCGGACGGCATCAGAGATCTTTAGTGGACGGCTGTGGGCTCTCCTCAGTAATTCGAATCCAAATCCTGTGTAGCTGTGCTGTCAGCAAAAAGTCAGCGTGTAGCCGCTCCCTGCATACAATCAAAGCTGCAAACTGGAAATGAGCAGGTGATCCTAACAGAGCTGGTTTCGATAAAAAACTCTGCTAGTAATAAAAATTAACTTGGCAGGCAACCATAAGAAAGCCACAGAATACAAGGCTTCATATAAAACAATAAGAAACACTTTATTGTGATGAGCTTTAACGCGTTTCTCGGCCACAAGCTCCTGGCCGTTTCGTCAGAAAAGGTATATGGCACAATTAGTACAACACATTTAAAAAGCCAGCCAAGTACAATGATTGGTCGGCGTCAGACCAATAACAATCAATGATCAAATGCACCAACTCAATTGTTAAACTATAATAATACAAGCAGTGTATAAAATGCAGTCTGTGTCTAAAAACTATATGATAGTTACAATTTGTATCCGGCCCTAAGTAATTGTTACAGTTGTTTCCAGCACTAAATAACAAAATCTCGATCCTAGAAAGATTCCAAGAGCATATACGGTATTTAATAAAAGAAAAATATAAAATATATCATATCTTTTTTTTCATAAAAGGGGTCAATAAAATCAGATTGAGCAAGTGTTTAATAAGCACTTGCAAGGTAGTTGAAAACCAAGCTATGCAAATATTTTGGTCAAAGTAGACCATAAAGTATATCTAGTCTTCTCTTTATACTAGTAGGATCCAGTTATATCTTTATGTACTTTCTGTTACGTGTATGTTGGAGGCAACTATATGAGCCTTCGAATGCTCAACTATATATGCATATATGCGTTTCTAAAAAGTGTTGTTCTAATCTATCTTTCATAACATAAGTTAGTATGAGATGGAACTTTCTTTCTTTTCAGAGGTATGGAAGGAGACATTTTTTACTCTTTTCAAACTTTTCAAAAATGAATCAGGGGAATAGGTGAGCATTGATTCATAAGTACCGTGTTAGACATCCCAAGATATCAGGGATTGTATGGTGTGTTACAGGTGCAATCTGTTCTAGCTCTATTACTGTATGTATATATGAAAAGGAAATTGTATATATTAACTCTAGGTGAAAGTGATGAATTTAGATTTTATTAATGTAGATATTCCATGTTTCTAATATCACGTGATATGAAATTTACTCTCATAGTTATAAGAGCCGTGGTATGAAAAAACTAATGATAATAGGGAAGACAGCCTAAATGAAGACAACTAAATTTGGGTTCGTGACAATCTAACTGAAAGCAGCTAAATCTAGGTTTGAATTCAAACCTAATGGATGTAGAGTTTTCAGTTTATGGATCCAAAACGTTTCCCGGATCCTTAGCTGGATAATTCTATTATAGTCTGTCGAGGGTAAGATATGATCAATAGGATAAAATTTAAAGATGTCAGGGTTTCCCTTGTGTTTATTTAAACAATGTTCCGGAATACTATGTTTGATCTTTTTTTTGTGGCAGTTTTTACAGTTGCGCCAATGCTCCCCCCAGCGTACCTTGGCCCTCCTGGAGGTACGGCCAACATACTGTATCCCACAGCAACACTCCAAAACATATACTACATAGGTAGAGTTGCAGTTCATAAATCTATTGATATTGAAGACTTCCCCACTTGTATGGGACTGGAAGGTCTTTCGCCCTGAAGTTATAAATTTACATGTATTGCACTTTTTTTGTCCACACTTATAAATTCCTACTCTTTTAGCAAGAGGGGAAAAGAAAGATGTAGGGGAAGAAATTTTTTGTTGTTTGTTCGTGGATTGTGGGTTGGATAAAACGTGTTTGACCTTTTTGCTAGGTGCCAACTTACTCCTAAGTGTTGGTGCTCTGGTGTATACAATTTTTGGATATTCGCCCAAAAGGGTCCTCAAAACAGGGTCTCTTCTAATAATATGCCAGTGTTTATTGATAGTCTTCTGAATCTGCGTGTGATTCGAATTAAATTGTGTTATAAACAGTGGTTCTGAGGAATAGTTATCTTCTTTGTTTTTATTTGATTTGTCCTTATTCAACAATTTCTCCCTATCTAAATCTCTAACTTTGCTTAAACAATTATCTAAGAGATCTGGAGGATATCCTTTTTCAATAAATCTCTCATATATTATATTACTTTGTTCTTCAAAAGAATTGGAATCTGAACAGTTACGTTTAATCCTTTCAAATTGACTGTATGGTATATTAGATAACCATTTTTTATGGTGGTTACTCGTGTAATCTAAATAACTATTACTATCAACTTTCTTGAAAAATGTTTTGGAGCAAAGATTGCCGTCAGTATCCCAACTTAAAGTCAGGTCTAAAAAATCTATCGTTTCTGTGTTGATGTTTGCTGTAAAAGTTAGGCCCATATTATTGTTGTTCATGGATTCTGTAAATATATGTGCTGATGATTGGTCGCCCTTCCAAATAAAAATCAAATCATCTATGTAACGGCCATAGTGCACCAGATTCGCCCCCGCTGAGGAATTGTAGATGTAAAGTTCCTCATAAATGCCCATGAAAAGATTGGCAAAGCTAGGGGCGAATCTGGTGCCCATGGCCGTCCCTTTTATCTGTAAATAATATACGTCTTGATAAATAAAATAATTATGTTTAAGGATAAACTCAATACACTCCAAAACGAACTCTTTCTGTATTTTTGGCATGTATAGATCACGATTTAAAAAGGTAGCTGATGCTTGAAGACCTAGTTGGTGTGTTATGTTTGAATATAATGCACTAACGTCACAAGTGATCCATATGAGGTCACCTGTGTTTTTAATGTTCTTAATTTTGTTTAGTAGGTCTGTGCCATCTTTAATGTATGAAGGAAGGCCTAAGACATACTTCTGCAAAATAATATCAACATAGTAGGATAAATTATAAGTGAGATTGTCAATACCAGCAATGATAGGGCGACCGGGTGGGTTAATTAAACTTTTATGGATTTTTGGTAGGTGATAATAATGGGCTACACTTGGGTTACTAACTTTCAAAAAACTGAATTCATTTTTATTGAGAATGTTATTTACAGATCCTTTATTAATTAGAGATTGATAGAGTATAAGAAATTGTGCAGTAGGGTTATATGATAGAATTTTGTAATATTCAGTGTCTTTTAAAATTCTGTCTGCTTCTTTCAAATATTCTGTCAGATCCTGAATAATAATCCCTCCCCCCTTGTCGGCGTCACGGATTATAATGTTGGGATTGTTTGCGAGGGACTGTATTGCTAGGTTATCACTCTGTCTTTTATAGAAGCTCTTTTTGGAGTTCTTCTTTTTGATTTTTTCAAAGTCCTCCAGAACTAAGTTCTGGAACACTTCTATATAATGATTGTGCCCGGGAGGGGAGAAAGAAGATTTTGTCTTTACATTAGTGTGTATTATACCCTCATATAAATGTGTTGTAAAATTATCAACAGTGCTATATATGGTGGGAGTTTTGTTTCCATAATCCATAGTGTCGGTGAGAATACACACTGTGTTTTCTTCTCCTGGATTATGGTTTTTTTTTTTTTTTTTTTTTTTTTTTTAGATATAATGTGCTTTTTTATTGAGGATACTATATCAAACAATTGCAAATCACAGGAATGTCTCCAAGAGCACACAGTAAAATGACATTTTACATATATTTAGAAGACAATTAGTAGTTAGACTCAAAGCACATATTATGTCTAAACAGAACACTCTGAATTAAGACTGTAAAATGAACTAATTAAGATAAATTTAGATTAGCTTAAAGGTACACTGAACCCAAATCTCCCATTCCGTGATTCAGACAGAGCATGAAACCCCAAGCAACCCTCCAATTCACTCCCACCATCAAATTCTCTTCATTCTCTTGGTATCTGCATCTGAAATGTAAGAATGTAAGTTTAGATGCCGGACCATTTTTGGTAAACAACCTGGGTTGTCCTTGCTGATTGGTGGATAAATTCATCCACCAATAAAAAAGTGCTGTCCAGAATACTAAACCAAAAAAAAGCTTAGACGCCTTCTTTTTCAAATAAGGATAGCAAGAGAACGAAGAAAGCGTGACAATAGGAGCAAACTAGAAAATTGCCCAAAATCGCATGCTCCATCTGAATCACAAAAGAAAAAAATTGGGTTCAGTGTCCCCTTAAAATATTTATATGAATAGCACTGTACAAACCATTTAGACTATAATAGAAATTAATAACACAAAGCTTACCACTTTAAACAAAAAATGTCACTTGGACCATCTAGGCTGAAATATTGGGGCCATTAGTGATTATAACAGAAAGGGCCACTGTTGGACCTATTGTATCTGAGATATGAAATTGGAATTATCAGGACCTAAACAAGATGACCTCTTTTAAAACCTTAAAATATACTGACTATGAATAACTAGCATTTCAGAATAAAGAATAAAAATTACACTGTGTGTTTTGGTGACCTGGGGTTTGACCAAGCAAAGTTCAAGAATCATAGCATAAATGGGAATGATCCCTGAGTGTATAGAGCATTTATAACTGTCTTGTCTAGAATAAAATAAAAAATAACAAAAAATCCCTAGACTTTGTTTGACGATAACCTCCAATTTCTACTGAAGTTGGCTAGGGAAAATCCCGTAGGGCTAGAATTTATCCATACAGTTTATGTACAAATTGGGTTCCACTATCCCATGTGACTGAGCCCTGCTATATGGGTAATGGAGTTTTTTTATTACTATGCTAACCTTTTTTTGATGTATTTTGATTTATTGTTACACTGAGACATTTTAAAATAATTTTTTTCCCTCTGCACCTAATTTGCAATGCAATGTTCAACTGCTACAATATATTATACAACTAAAAATAGCTTTATTCTCCAGCTAAACAACACATTGCAATTGAGCTGGTGCTTTGGTGTAACTGCCTAATTTAAAATTTATATGAATTTCAAAATAAGCGGCAGAAATTTTTTTACTAAAAAAATCTCATCGCAGAAAGTGAAAAAAAAGTTCTGCCTCTGGGTTCTAAAACTACACAAAAGTTTGTAGTTGCACGTTTTATGTCCCTTTAAGTCTATTCCTCTCTCCCCTCTCTATTTTTTTCATTCCTTCTTTTCTTTCCTCCTCTATCTCCCCCTCCTATCTATCTTCACTCTTTGTCTACCGTTATGCTTTTTCCTTAAAGGGACACTAAACCCAACAATTTTCATTCATGATTCAGGTAGTAAATACAATTCCAAACAACATTCCAATCCACTTCCACCATCCAACTCCCTTCATTCTATAGATATTCTTTGTTGAAGAAATAGCAATGCACATAGGTAAACCAATCCACACGAGTCATCTATGTGCAGCCACCAATCAGCAGCTACTGAGCCTATCTAGATATGCTTTTTAGCAAAGAATATCAAGAGAATGAAGCAAATTAGACAACAGAAGCAAATTAGAAAGCTGTTTAAAACTGCGTGCTCTTTCTAAATCATGAGCAAAATAATTTGGTTTTCATGTCCCTTTAATCTTATCCTATTCTTTCTCTACCTCCCCTCTCTTCACTTTCCTCTCTAAGATTTCTCCCTAGTTCCTTCCTCTCTCTTCCTTCTCTCTCCCCCTCCTCTCATTTTGTGTATTCTTTGTCTTCTCTATTCTGTAGCAACTCTCTCTCCCTCTATAGACACTCTCTGTATTCTGTCTCCACTCTCTTTATTTTTCCTCTCTGTCTACTTTGTTCTCCACTCCCTTTCTCCCTCTTTCTCCCTGCATCCTTTTTTTTACTTGTTTATCTCTCTCTCACCCTTTTCTCTCACCTCTCTCACGTACTCCTCTCTCCAATCTCTATATTTTTTAACTGCTCCCACTTACTATTATCTCTTTCTCTCTACTCTTTCTCTCACACTTACATTACCATCTAATTATGAAAATTAAGGAAGTCTTGTACACAATCAGGTATGTTTAATGGCAGGGGCCTATTATGGCCTAAGCCAACAGGGCCCGTTACTAGGGCGACAGACTTGGGGAAGATGGGGAGGGCGGCACTTTTTTTTTTTTTTTTTTTAAATATAATTTTTATTGAGGTTCAGAATAAGGCATACATAGAATGTGATAAACAAAGCGTCACAATAAAAAATAACAGGTAGGTTATAACATAGGATTGAATAGAGGCACAATGCATACCTGAAATAAAAAAGAGATAATGCAAAATAGCATTGTGAAAGTACAATGCCTAGTACTCTGTATGCTCCCTAGATGGTAACAGAGGCCACTCTTGGACCTCAAACAATGGTATATAATCATATATAGGGGGCTATTTCAAATATAAAAGACCACTTTTGGATCTTTGAGTGAGAACCTCTTTTTTTTTTTTTTTTTTTTTCCTGTTTTTTTAGTAAAGTAGCAGAATGCTATAACTGATATCTGGAAAACTGAAAATTTTTACCGTATAGTAATTTGGATGTTCTGTAGTAACATGGATAAGCTAAGCTCTCAATTTCATGGAGGAGGTCTCTCTTGGGCCTCTCGTCATGTGGAGTACTGACATTTTCAGAAAGCTACTTGGGTTGTAGGAGACCACTTATGGATCTCATTAATGGAACCTCGTGTATTTTTGTTATTTAACTATGCTAATAAAGGAAAAATAGATACGCTTAAAGTATGTTAAGGAGTTCAGGGTTTCAGGTGCTAGCTAGAAAAAATTATGGTAATAACATATGCTATGTTGAAAAAATATCTAAGCTGACCAGCTAATAAAAAGGGGTAATCTTTGGGCATCTTATATGGCAATCTGGTAAAAGCAGGGAAAATTTATGTCTAGTCATATGAGTTAGGAATCTGGTATATCCAAAGCAGTGTTATAAAGACTTACTAACTAACATGTGGGGTCTTAGCATAAACTAAGCAATATGCTATACCCTCCACTAGGTGTACAGGCTGGCTATGCAGATATGTGCAAGATCTACAGCCCCGGCCGCAGGCTGCAAAACAGCGCACATTAGATCTAGAATAAGTACAGCCACTATAAGTACTGCGAAGATGTCGCAGTGCTAGAAAGTTTATACTGTAAGGTAAGATACGCCCATGTGAATTAAAATGTTATTTTGGAAAGAGGGTACCCTTTGTAAGTATCTGGAAATAAGACAGCCACGATGGTGAGGAGCCACTGAAGAGTACTAACCGTGGCACATAATGTAAACACTTAGGTTCATAGTATAACAGTTTGCAAATAAAACAGTTATTGCTTATAAAATATTCAACTGACTAATAAAACAGTAACTGCCTATAAATATTCGACTTAGTTAAACTGCTATTTCAGCAAAAAAGGAACACTCCACGTCTAACTGCAGCACATACTGTAAAGATTTATATATAACAGTTTGCACATAGAAAAATACAAACAAAAAAACAAACAGAAAAACAATAGCTGCATATGAACTATATATCTCGGAACTGTTAAAACACTATAGGAGACAGGGCTAACCAACTCCAGTGCTAATCCTCTTGGTGCAGTCTCTTATGTCAGCTGGCTGCCAGATCGCAACAAGTCCTCTCTTTAACCAAGGCATAAAAATAAAGTATCGCTCCTGATCCCGAATGATGACCCAGGAGAACACTCCTGCTCCTGTGTAACTAAGGGTTTGCCAAGCCTGTAAAGTCAGTAAGGGTCTTTGTGCTCTTGTATATGAACCTTCGTGCTCCCTAAATAAATGTGCTATAAAGGCTCTTGTGCTTGTATGTTCCTCAGAGCGCATAAATGCTGCATAAGTCACTTCTGTAGATCCCTTACCGGACCCCGCAAAATCGGCAACGCTCTGTTCCATTGTAACAGCCACATGGGTCTCACCTTGTACATCGGGCCCTGCAATAGTGCGCACCTTGTCCACTTTACTCGAGGTAGGTTTAACACGCTGGGGCCCCAGAGCGCTATCTTCGGTGCGTGGCACTAAAACAGGATTAACTGAAATGTGTTGCCGGGAAGCTATGGAGCCTGCAGGGTAAAATGCTTCGATCAGCTGTTTTTCTAAGGCTTCATGATGATCTGAGAGGAGATTCCGTATAGCCTGTAACATGGCATTAACTTCCATTGTGTCCCTCTCGGTCTTCTGTAATAGTCAGCTGGCCAGCACCTCAAACAAAAAATTACAAATTGCACTAGCACCCTCTTGGATCTGTAGAGTCAGCGCAATAAGCTGCCTAATGACAAGGCCCAGTGAATTGTGACAGTGACTAATAGGGTCGCACTGTTGCTTAACGACAGGCCCGCAGGGGGAACCCGCCGGGGGGTCAGGAGAGATGAAGACAAACTTCAGTGTAGAATAGGAGTCCGGCTACGTTAAAGAAAGTTCTGCAGTCACAAGGGTGTAAGGAAAATGGCTTCCTCTTCTGTATACTCAGGGTAAAGCTCCGGCCCTGGGTCCAGGGAATAACATCAAGGTTTAAATTCGGCTTTCGCCCACAAGTAAACAAAGGTTCAAGGTATGCTTGAAAGGCTTCTTAGGATCCATTTCTTAAGAATAAGAAGTTTAGAGCTGTTTTATAGCAAATTCAGGACCGGAGCAGTAAGATTATGCGGCCATTCTCGGGCGTTCCAGACTCCGCCCCCTGGATTATGTTTTTTTATGTTCTTTTGTGCAAAGTATTTTTGGAGTGCTAGTTTTCTAGTGAAGCGATTAAGATCAACAAATAAGTTAAAATTATTATGTGGGTTAGGTGGACAAAAGGAGAGACCCTGTTTCAGGACCCTTTTTTCATGACTTGTGAGGTTATGGGATGACAGGTTAAATATACCCTTTTCTAGTTGTGATTCTTTTTTCTTGGTGGTAAGGCCTCGGCCTCTTGACCCTCTTGGTCTGTGTGAAATGGTCTTTTTCTGTTGTTGTAATTTTGTTCGTCTGGGGGATTTTTTCCAAATTTTGGGGCATCCCCTAAAAAAGGAGATGTGACTGCCAGATTAGAAGGCTCATATAGTTGCCTCCAACATACACGTAACAGAAAGTACATAAAGATATAACTGGATCCTACTAGTATAAAGAGAAGACTAGATATACTTTATGGTCTACTTTGACCAAAATATTTGCATAGCTTGGTTTTCAACTACCTTGCAAGTGCTTATTAAACACTTGCTCAATCTGATTTTATTGACCCCTTTTATGAAAAAAAAGATATGATATATTTTATATTTTTCTTTTATTAAATACCGTATATGCTCTTGGAATCTTTCTAGGATCGAGATTTTGTTATTTAGTGCTGGAAACAACTGTAACAATTACTTAGGGCTGGATACAAATTGTAACTATCATATAGTTTTTAGACACAGACTGCATTTTATACACTGCTTGTATTATTATAGTTTAACAATTGAGTTGGTGCATTTGATCATTGATTGTTATTGGTCTGACGCCGACCAATCATTGTACTTGGCTGGCTTTTTAAATGTGTTGTACTAATTGTGCCATATACCTTTTCTGATGAAACGGCCAGGAGCTTGTGGCCGAGAAACGCGTTAAAGCTCATCACAATAAAGTGTTTCTTATTGTTTTATATGAAGCCTTGTATTCTGTGGCTTTCTTATGGTTGCCTGCCAAGTTAATTTTTATTACTAGCAGAGTTTTTTATCGAAACCAGCTCTGTTAGGATCACCTGCTCATTTCCAGTTTGCAGCTTTGATTGTATGCAGGGAGCGGCTACACGCTGACTTTTTGCTGACAGCACAGCTACACAGGATTTGGATTCGAATTACTGAGGAGAGCCCACAGCCGTCCACTAAAGATCTCTGATGCCGTCCGGCACAGCGTACTGACTGCTGTTAAAACGTCAGCCCGCCTATTTGCACCACTTTCAATAAGGGTGCCAATACTCTTGTGAGTATATTTCCTTTTGTCTCCACTTCCACTGTGAATTTTACATTCAAGACCTACTTGCACAATGAGGCGCTGTCTTCTTTTTTACTACTTCTAGATTTTGGGTCCTGATCAGATACCGCCAAGACCAGCTGCCGTTTGCTTTTCATATATTCCTTTTCTCCGAATACTTCTACTGAGACGAAAAAGACCTGCAGTATTTGATTTTAGGAACACCTTTGTTTCCAGTCTCCAGTGTGCAACTTATATCATCACTTCTGGGACTAATTACGATAAGCCTTTTTCTTTCTTTATCCACATTTTTTAGGTTTTATTCACAGTTGTTTATTCATTATTGTTATTCACTATTCACTATTGTTATTCACTATTGCTGTTTTACAATTGTTTTTTAATTGTCTCTAAATTGTTTTACCTGGTCACTTTGTACCAAGGTATTACATATAACAAAAAATTGTCATAGAAACAGGGTTGTTTTACATATAAACAATCCACTCTGTTATATTTCAGTTATTTCACCGAGTGACACTGTTTAACCAATTTAGAAATAGCACTGCACCACTTTATTTGAAGATCAATTTGTTTGAGCAAGAGCTAGCAATTTTAGTTTGCTGTTTAATTAATTTAGAAATAGCACTGCACTACATTATTTGAAGATCAATTTGTTTGAGCAAGAGCTAGCAATTTTAGTTTGCTGTTTAATTAATTTAGAAATAGCACTGCACTACATTATTTGAAGATCAATTTATTTGAGCAAGAGCTAGCAATTTTAGTTTGCCTTATATTTTCACGTCATTTTTTGGTGTTTTACGTTTATTCACACTACCCTCAGGCGCACGCTATTACCATTTTCTACATTTGGTATTTTTTTCTAATGCATGACGTACCTGGTACGTCAGTTGTCATTAAGGGGTTAAGGTTTATTTGTGTATGTGAATTAGCTGATTTTGTGTTTTGAAGCCACAACCTAATAAAATGGGTTGAGCTTGTAGGTATAATCAGGTCTCATTACTTTATCACATTGTGTACATATCACCTGCTTCTTTATCTTATATCTGTCCATAAACCAATCACCAGTACTTGGAGAGAACAATGGAAAATTAACATTTTATTACCTTATCTCTTCTATAGCCCACTGGGAGTGTAATTTCGTCTACTGGCTGTGTTAACAGAGCTTGGCCTCAAGACCAAAAACTTTCAGGATGGGTGGGGATACCACAGGCTAAATAAACTATTTCAAATGCCATTATAAGGGCAATGGAAATACTTGTAAACAATTTAATACACTCCAGCAGGTAAAGTGAATCATTGGGAACATATTAAAGGGGAGACATTTTTTGAGTAAACTGTCCCTTTAAGGCACAACATTATTATCTATCACCAGACTCATCCTTTATTTGGATGCAGCCTCTCAGTGTTGTTTTTTTATCATAATTTTATGTGTGTTTCGTATTTTCATTCGAACAATTTAATAAAAGTTATATTTTAACTTTTTCTGGAAACCTTCTGCCTTGTAGTCTGGGCATAGAGTGTGAGTTTGCATTCTTTCTGTGGATTTCTCTTTATCCACAATTTTTGCTAGAATTTACTTTAATGCAAAGCACCAACCCACGTATGGTGATATAATTATAATTTAATATAATATAGCAGCAAATCACTCATTTGCAATAGCTATATCAGTAACAAATACTAGTGGGGATTGCCTATCATAGTGCCATTGTTTATTTTTGTGTCCTAAAAATGTTACTTTTTGCCCAATCTGGAGCGTCCCATTGAAAACAATATAAATTTATCATGGGCTGTATGTGCCGATACAAACTAATTAACGAATGGGAAAGAGAGAAAAGAGTGTGATTAATATGATCTTCATTTGATTTAAATGAAAATTGTCATAGATAGCCCACATTAGAAAATTATTATTTATAGACTTGAATTACAATGAGCAATATTGTAGTATCTGTATCGTTAAATTCCAAGATTAAAGGAAAAAACGGTGACAGATGACAAAATGTGGTTAGTCCAGTGGCGTATTTAGGTTTTGTGTCGCCCGCCTTGTCTGCCTAGGTGGTAATACGACCCTGGGTTAGTCTAAATTCTAACAGAGGTTCTCATATTTACACACTTGTTAGGACACTATGTGGGAAACTTTAGGAAATTAAATGTTTTGGATCCATCATTAGTGATGTCGCGAACCTAAAAATTTGGGTTCGCGAACAGCGAACGCAAAGTTCCGCAAAAGTTCACGAACGGGCAAACCGGGCGAACCGCCATAGACTTCAATAGGCAGGCGAATTTTAAAACCCACAGGGACTCTTTCTGGCCACAATAGTGATGGAAAAGTTGTTTCAAGGGGACTAACACCTGGACTGTGGCATGCCGGAGGGGGATCCATGGCAAAACTCCCATGGAAAATTACATAGTTGATGCAGAGTCTGGTTTTAATCCATAAAGGGCATAAATCACCTAACATTCCTAAATTGTTTGGAATAACGTGCTTTAAAACATCAGGTATGATGTTGTATCGATCAGGTAGTGTAAGGGTTACACCCACTTCACAGTGCGCAGTGTAGGTGATATACCTGCCCTGTGATCATGCTTTGCAGACCAGGTATCAGTGGTCAGATGGACCCTTGCCCCAACACTGTGTGCCAGACATGCCATTATAGCAGACTTATATGGCTTTGGCGTTGCTTTTTGGTAATTAGAAGGCTGCTAAATGCCACTGCGCACCACACATGTTTTATGCCCAGCAGTGAAGGGGTTAATTAGGGAGCATGTAGGCAGCTTGTAGAGTTAATTTTAGCTTAAGTGTAGTGTAGTAGACAACCCAAAGTATTGATCTAGGCCCATTTTGGTATATTTCATGCCGCCATTTCACCGCCAAATGCGATCAAATAAAAAAAAAATGTTCACTTATTCACAAACTTTAGGTTTCTCACAGAAATTATTTACAAACAACTTATGCAATTATGGCATAAATGGTTGTAAATGCTTCTCTGGGATCCCCTTTGTTCAGAAATAGCAGACTTATATGGCTTTGGCGTTGCTTTTTGGTAATTAGAAGGCTGCAAAATGTCACTGCGCACCACACGTGTTTTATGCCCAGCAGTGAAGGGGTTAATTAGGGAGCATGTAGGCAGCTTCTAGAGTTAATTTTAGCTTAAGTGTAGTGTAGTAGACAACCCAAAGTATTGATCTAGGCCCATTTTGGTATATTTCATGCCACCATTTTACCGCCAAATGCGATAAAATGTTAAAAAAAATTACATTTTTTTACATTTTTTCGCAATTTTAGGTTTCTCACTGAAATTATTTACAAACAGCTTGTGCAATTATGGCACAAATGGTTGTAAATGCTTCTCTGGGATCCCCTTTGTTCAGAAATAGCAGACATATATGACTTTGGCGTTGCTTTCTGGTAATTAGAAGGCCGCTAAATGCTGCTGCGCATCACACGTGTATTATGGCTAGCAGTGAAGGGGTTAATTAGGTAGTTTGTAGGGAGCTTGCAGGGTTAATTTTAGCTTTAGTGTAGAGATCAGCCTCCCACCTGACACATCAGACCCCCTGATCCCTCCCAAACAGCTCCCTTCCCTCCCCCACCCCACAAATGTCCCCGCCATCTTAAGACTGGCAGAAAGTCTGCCAGTACTAAAATAAAAGGTTTTTTTTTTTAAATTATTTTTAGCATATTTACATATGCTGTGGTGTAGCATCCCCCCTTAGCCCCCAACCTCCCTGATCCCCCCCAAAACAGCTCTCTAACCCTCCCCATCTGCCTTATTGGCGGCCATCTTGGGTACTGGCAGCTGTCTGCTATTATTTCACAGTCAAAAAAGTGTTGTTTTTTTTAAATGTACACTACTGTTACACCAGATATGAGTGGTGGCACTGGGCAAGTGGGCACAGTATACGCTGTGAGCCTGACACACACGCTGGCAGGCAGGCAACTGCAATTAGATTACACAGGAAAAAAAAAAAAAACAGACTGATGTTCTAGCCCTAAAAAGGGCTTTTTGGGGTGCTGTCCTTACAGCAGAGATCAGATGAGTCCTTCAGGACTGTAGTGGACACTGAATACACTAGCCTAGCTATCGATTTCCCTATTAAATCAGCAGCAGCTACACTGTCCCTCCTCTCACTAAGAATGCAGCTTCCAAATGAATCTAAAATGGATGCTGTCCAGGAGGTGGGAGGGTCTGGGAGGGAGGGTCTGCTGCTGATTGGCTGTAATGTGTCTTCTGACTGTGAGGTAGAGGGTCAAAGTTTACTCAATGATGACGAATAGGGGGGCGGATCGAACATCGCATATGTTCGCCCGCCGCGGCGAACGCGAACATGCTATGTTCGCCGGGAACTATTCGCGACATCACTATCCATCATATATTAATTAACAACATTGTGATGTCCTTAAACTCCTAATTATCTTTGCAAGATTATTGGGAAGCATATTATAGAGACATGTTTAACATTGTATCATATTTATGTGTTATTATACACATGTCTAGAGCGGTTGTAAGTTTTATACAAAGGCAGCAATTTTTGTATCTTTATTTAGACCCCAGTGGGGGTATGTTTTGAGAGTATGTATCCCCCATAGCTCTCTTTGGTCTAATTGTTTGGCCATATTGCCACCTCTCCAGTGGACTTTAACTTTTTAATTTTTTCCCAGTAACAGTGGAACTAAATGTTTTATGAGTTCTTGTATAGTTGCATCCCTTGCATTTTCCACATGTGAAAAAACCTGTCATATTACTAATTTGTAGTTTTTTTTTGGAGGGGGCTATCCCTTTAATCATTGAGGGTGCTAGTTTTTGTTTGAAGTTTTGTCCCCTTCTTAAGATAACTACTGGTTTTATAGGGATCATGTCCACCCAACATTGATAAATGCCGACAGCATATGCTGTCGGTATTTATCATTGCACAAGCATTTTGTGTGAAATGCTTGTACAATACCGCCCCCTGCACATTTGCGGCCACTAGATTGGCGGCTAGCATGGGATGTCAATTATCCCGATTGTATCCGATCGGGATGATTGCTGTCCGCCCCCTCAGAGGTGGCAGACGAGTTAAGGAGCTGCAGTCTTAAGACCGCTGCGTCTAAACTTATGTTTCCGGGGAGCCTGAAGGCTCGCGCAGAAACTGCTGCATTCGCAGTATCATAAATCGGCCCCTCGGTGTTTTCATTAAACCCATTTCTTTCACCCATTGTGAACCTATCAGTTGGTACAAATAAAGGATTCAATTCAAAGCGCAGCCAATGAAAAGGAGTACAAGTTTCATAAATCTGTGCAAATAGAGAGGCCGAGTTGGTACAAAAACATTAAAGGGATAAATAACCCAACATTTTCTTTCATGAATCAGACAGAAAATACAATTTTAAACAACTTTCCAATCTACTTCTATTATCACATTTTCTTTGTTTTCTTGTTTATCCTTTGTTGAAAAGCATTAACCCCTTAATGACAACTGACGTACCAGGTACGTCATGCATTAACTTACAGTTAATGACAATAGACGTACCTGGTACGTCAGTTGTCTAAGAGAGTGCTGGAAGCGATCGCAATCGCTTCCAGCAGCTCTCAGGGTATTGCAGTGATGCCTCCATATGGAGGCATCCTGCAATACCCTTTCAGAAGACTCCGATGCAGAGAGAGCCACTCTGTGGCCCTCTCTGCAGCGGTAGCGATGGTGCCGGTTCGTTGGTGGGTGGGAGCGCAACAGGGAGGCGGGTGGGCGGCCCATCGCTACCCGGCATCCGGCTCCTGTAAGTGCAATGTGCACGCCGGGTGCCGGGAGCGTGCGGGGGCGCGCATGCGCGTGCGCGATTAGCTACCCACACTGACACCAATGAGGAGGGAAGAGGGGGGAAAAAATAAATATATAAGGATCTGGGAGGGGGAGGGGGTTGGGGTATTGTGGGGGGCTGCTACACTACAGAAAAATTTAAAATGGCAATAAAAGATAAAAAAAAACACTTTTTTGGGGGGCAAATTGGGTACTGGCAGACAGCTGCCAGTACCCAAGATGGCGGCAATTAGGTAGGGGAGAGGGTTAGAGAGCTGGGGGGGGGATCATGGAGGTTGGGGCTAAGGCAGGAGTCCATCACAGCTAAAACATTTTATTTTTTTTTATTAAAAAAAAGAAAAACTCCTTTTATTTAGTACTGGCAGACTTTCTGCCAGTACTTAAGATGGCGGGGACAATTGTGGGGTGGGGGAGGGAAGAGAACTGTTTGGGAGGGATCAGGGGGTGGGATGTGTCAGGTGGGAGGCTGATCTCTACCCTAAAGCTAAAATTAACCCTGCAAGCTCCCTACAAGCTACCTAATTTAACCCCTTAACTGCTGGGCATAATTTACGTGTGGTGCGCAGCAGCATTTAGCGGCCTTCTACTTACCAAAAAGCAACCCCAAAGCCATATAAGTCTGCTATTTCTGAACAAAGGGGATCCCAAAGAAGCATTTACAACCATTTGTGCCTTAATTGCAGAAGCTGTTTGTAAATAATTTCAGTGGGAAACCTAAAGTTTGTGACAAAATTTGTGAAAAAGTGAACTTTTTTTTTTATTTGATGACATTTGGCGGTGAAATGGTGGCATGAAATATACCAAAATGGGCCTAGATCAATACTTTAGGTTGTCTTCTAAAAAAAAATATATACATGTCAAGGGATATTCAGGTATTCCTGACAGATATCAGGGTTCCAATGTAACTAGCGCTAATTTTGAAAAAAAGTTGTTTGGAAATAGCAAAGTGCTACTTGTATTTATGGCCCTATAACTTGCAAAAAAAGTAAAGAACATGTAAACATTGGGTATTTCTAAACTCAGGACAAAATTTAGAAACTATTTAGCATAGGTGTTTTTTGGTGATTGTAGATGTGTAACAGATTTTGGGGGTCAAAGTTAGAAAAAGTGTGTTTTTTTCAATTTTTTCCTCATATTTTATATTTTTTTTATAGGAAATTATAAGATATGATGAAAATAATGGTATCCTTAGAAAGTCCATTTAATGGCGAGAAAAACGGTATATAATATGTGTGGGTACAGTAAATGAGTAAGAGGGAAATTACAGCTAAACACAAACACTGCAGAAATGTAAAAATAGCCATTGTCATTAAGGGTAAGAAAATTGAAAAATGGTCCGGTCATTAAGGGGTTAAGGTAAGTTCAATAGTGTGCACTTGTCTGCAGCACCATATTGCAGCAGTTTTGCAACAATGTTATACATTAGCAAGAACACTAGATGGCAGCATTATTTCCTGTCATGTAGTGGCCAGACATGTGCGTGCTACCTATCTAGATATCTCTTCAACAAAGAATAACATGAGAACGAAGCAAATGATATAATAGAAGTAAATTGGAAACTTTAAAAAAAAAAATGTATTCTGTATCTAAATAATGAAAGAACAATTTTGGGTTTCTTTAAATTCAACGTGCACCAGTGAATGAAAGGTAACTACACATCAAGGTGTTCCACTTATTTTGTGCAACTGGAGTATTATCTACACTTATTAGCTGCTTTGTGTTTTGCCTGTCAGTTGATTGTCCCAAAGTGAAGTTATTGTTATGAAATATATATTTTTTTTATTTGTGTTAGTTCCTTTTTTTAGTTGGAAATAACAGCTGAGGATTCTCGTGGTTGCTAATTTTACCATTGACTCGCGTGGCATGAAAACAAGGGAAAGTATTTTTAAGTCACTTTCAAAGACTCATGATCTTTTATCATTTGACACGATTGACTCATAGGCTTAAAACTTATCTAGGGTAACAAACAATGTATTTTGCATTGTTTTGTGTAACTAAATAGTTTAACAATTAAAATGCATGAAACACTTTTATGTTAATTTTAAGAGATTTAGGGCTAGATTACGAGTGGAGCGCAAATGAACTCTCCCGCTTGAGCATTCATTGCGCAAGAAGTAAGATTTTTGCACTTGTCGGGTTGCGCTCGTATTGTGAGTTGAAAGTAAACTGTTTTCGCTCTTGCGCTAACCAGAGGAGCACAAAATTCCGAAGTTAGAATATTGTGTGCGTGTTCACATATTCCACCTGTGGAAAGGCCACTGAAAATACGATCAGGCAACTGTATTTTGTATGAAACTTTTCTTTAATAAAAGTAAAACAGTCTTTTTCCAGAGTCAGGGTATACTTCCCCTTTAAATGAAAAATGCTTTTCAACAGCAACAGAAAATACAAAACAAAAAGGCCTACTCCTGTTAGGAGACTGACTAACAGTTGTTTGCCTAACTACTATTACTGGCCCAGCTACTCTGGCCCCAGTGAAAAACAAACAAACATTCACAGCTTTTACAAAATAACATAATTTATGTAAGAACTTACCTGATAAATTCATTTCTTTCATATTAGCAAGAGTCCATGAGCTAGTGACGTATGGGATATACATTCCTACCAGGAGGGGCAAAGTTTCCCAAACCTTAAAATGCCTATAAATACACCCCTCACCACACCCACAATTCAGTTTAACGAATAGCCAAGAAGTGGGGTGATAAAAAAGTGCGAAAGCATATAAAATAAGGAATTGGAATAATTGTGCTTTATACAAAAATCATAACCACCACAAAAAAAGGGCGGGCCTCATGGACTCTTGCTAATATGAAAGAAATGAATTTATCAGGTAAGTTCTTACATAAATTATGTTTTCTTTCATGTAATTAGCAAGAGTCCATGAGCTAGTGACGTATGGGATAACGATTACCCAAGATGTGGATCTTTCCACACAAGAGTCACTAGAGAGGGAGGGATAAAATAAAGACAGCCAATTCCTGCTGAAAATAATCCACACCCAAAATAAAGTTTAATGAAAAACATAAGCAGAAGATTCAGACTGAAACCGCTGCCTGAAGTACTTTCTACCAAAAACTGCTTCAGAAGAAGAAAATACATCAAAATGATAGAATTTAGTAAAAGTATGCAAAGAGGACCAAGTTGCTGCTTTGCAAATCTGATCAACCGAAGCTTCATTCCTAAACGCCCAGGAAGTAGAAACTGACCTGGTAGAATGAGCTGTAATCCTCTGAGGCGGAGTTTTACCCGACTCAACATATGCAAGATGAATTAAAGATTTCAACCAAGATGCCAAAGAAATGGCAGAAGCTTTCTGGCCTTTTCTAGAACCGGAAAAGATAACAAATAGACTAGAAGTCTTTCGGAAAGACTTAGTAGCTTCAACATAATATTTCAAAGCTCTAACAACATCCAAAGAATGCAATGATTTCTCCTTAGAATTCTTAGGATTAGGACATAATGAAGGAACCACAATTTCTCTACTAATGTTGTTGGAATTCACAACTTTAGGAAAAAAATTCAAAAGAAGTTCGCAACACCGCCTTATCCTGATGAAAAATCAGAAAAGGAGACTCACAAGAAAGAGCAGATAATTCAGAAACTCTTCTGGCAGAAGAGATGGCCAAAAGGAACAAAACTTTCCAAGAAAGTAATTAAATGACCAATGAATGCATAGGTTCAAAGGGAGGAGCTTGAAGAGCTCCCAGAACCAAATTCAAACTCCAAGGAGGAGAAATTGACTTAATGACAGGTTTTATACGAACCAAAGCTTGTACAAAACAATGAATATCAGGAAGAATAGCAATCTTTCTGTGAAAAAGAACAGAAAGAGCAGAGATTTGTCCTTCAAGGAACTCGCAGACAAACCCTTATCTAAACCATCCTGAAGAAACTGTAAAATTCTCGGTATTCTAAAAGAATGCCAAGAAAAATGATGAGAAAGACACCAAAAAATATAAGTCTTCCAGACTGAATAATATATCTCTCTAAATACAGATTTATGAGCCTGTAACATAGTATTAATCACAGAGTCAGAGAAACCTCTTTGACCAAGAATCAAGCGTTCAATCTCCATACCTTTAAATTTAAGGATTTCAGATCCTGATGGAAAAAAAGGACCTTATGACAGAAGGACTGGTCTTAACGGAAGAGTCCACGGTTGGCAAGAGGCCATCCGGACAAGATCCGCATACCAAAACCTGTGAGGCCATGCCGGAGATACCAGCAGAACAAACGAGCATTCCTTCAGAATCTTGGAGATTACTCTTGGAAGAAAAACTAGAGGCGGAAAGATATAGGCAGGATGATACTTCCAAGGAAGTGATAATGCATCCACTGCCTCCGCCTGAGGATCCCGGGATCTGGACAGATATCTGGGAAGTTTCTTGTTTAAATGAGACGCCATCAGATCTATTTCTGGAAGTTCCCACCTTTGAACAATCTGAAGAAATACCTCTGGGTGAAGAGACCATTCGCCCGGATGCAACGTTTGGCGACTGAGATAATCCGCTTCCCAATTGTCTACACCTGGGATATGAACCGCAGAGATTAGACAGGAGCTGGATTCCGCCCAAACCAAAATTCGAGATACTTCTTTCATAGCCAGAGGACTGTGAGTCCCTCCTTGATGATTGATGTATGCCACAGTTGTGACATTGTCTGTCTGAAAACAAATGAACGATTCTCTCATCAGAAGAGACCAAAACTGAAGAGCTCTGAAAATTGCACGGAGTTCCAAAATATTGATCGGTAATCTCACCTCCTGAGATTCCCAAACTCCTTGTGCCGTCAGAGATCCCCACACAGCTCCCCAACCTGTGAGACTTGTATCTGTTGAAATTACAGTCCAGGTCGGAAGCACAAAAGAAGCCCCGTGAATTAAACGATGGTGATCTGTCCACCACGTTAGAGAGTGTCGAACAATCGGTTTTAAAGATATTAATTGAGATATCTTTGTGTAATCCTTGCACCATTGATTCAGCATACAGAGCTGAAGAGGTCGCATGTGAAAACGAGCAAAGGGCATCGCGTCCGATGCAGCAGTCATAAGACCTAGAATTTCCATGCATAAAGTTACCGAAGGGAATGATTGTGACTGAAGGTTTCGACAAGCTGAAATCAATTTTAGACGTCTCTTGTCTGTTAAAGACAGAGTCATGGACACTGAATCTATCTGGAAACCCAGAAAGGTTACCCTTGACTAAGGAATCAATGAACGTTTTGGTAAATTGATCCACCAACCATGATCTTGAAGAAACAACACAAGTCGATTCGTATGAGATTCTACGAATGAGAAGACTGAGCAAATACCAAGATAATCGTCCAAATAAGGAAATACCAAAACCCTGTTCTCTGATTACAGAAAGAAGGGCACAGAGAACCTTTGAAAAAAATTCTTGGAACTGAGGCTAGGCCAAACGGTAAAGCCACAAAACTGGTAATGCTTGTCTAAAAAGAGAATCTCAGACACTAAAAGTGATCTGGATGAATCGGAATATGCAGATACACATCCTGTAAATCTATTGTAGACATATAATGCCCTTGCTAAACAAAAGGCAGAATAGTCCTACAGGAACCATCTTGAATGTTGGTATCCTTACATAACGATTCAATATTGATAGATCCGGAACTGGTCTGAAGGAATTGACCTTCTTTGGTACAATGAAGAGATAAAATAAAACCCTAGCCCCTGTTCCAGAACTGGAACTGGCATAATTACTCCAGCCAACTCTAGATCTGAAACACATTTCAGAAATGCTGAGCCTTTGCTGTGTTAACTGGGACACGGGAAAGAAAAAATCTTTTAGCAGGAGGCCTTAAATTGAAGCCAATTCTGTACCTTTCTGAAACAATGTTCTGAAACCAGAGATTGAGAACGGAATTGATCCAACTTCCTTTGAAGAAAACGTAATCTGCCCCATACCAGCTGAACTGGAAAAAGGGGCCGCATCTTCATGGGTACTTAGGAGCTGACTATAGGTTTCTATAAGGCTTGGATATATCCAAACTGGAAATAGTTTCCAAACTGATACCGCTCCTGAGGATGAAGGATCAGGCTTTTGTTCCTTATTATGAGAAAAAGAACGAAAAAATGATTATTACCCTGGAAGAAAGGGAAAACAAAGTTGACTTAGAAGACATATCAGCATTCCAAGTTTAATCCATAAAGCTTTTCTAGCTAAAATAGCTAGAGACATATACCTGACATCAACTCTAATGATATCAAAAGATGGTATCACCAATAAAATTATTAGCATGATATAGAATAATAATAATGCTATAAAATTATGATCTGTTTACTTGTTGCGCTAAAACTTCTAACCAAAAAGTTGAAGCTGCAGCAACATCTGGTAAAAATATAGCAGGTCTAAGAAGATTACCTGAACATAAGTAAACTTTTCTTAGAAAGGATTCAATTTTCTTATCTAAAGGATCCTTAAATTTAGTACTATCTGCCGTAGGAATAGTAGTTCATTTTAGCAGGAATAGAGACAGCCCCAAACCTTTAGATTTAGTATCAAGAGGACCAGAATCCTCTATATCTAAAGCAATTAATACTTCTTTAAATAAAGAACGAATAAATTCCATCTTGAACAAATACAAAGATTTAACAGCATCAACCTCTGAGACAGAAACTTCTGAACCAGAAGAACCATTATCAGTATCAGAACGATGATGTTCATTTAAAAATTCATCTGATAAAAGAGAAGTTTTAAAAGACTTTTATGTAAACTAGAAGGAGAAATAACAGACATAGCCTTCTAAATGGATTTAAAAAATAAAATCTCTTATGTTTATCAGGAACACTCTGAAAATTAAATGTTGACAGAACAGCAACAGGTAATATAACAGTACTAAAGGAAATTTTATCTGCATTAATAAGTTTGTCATGACATGCAATACAAACAACAGCTGGAGAAACAGATACCAAAAAATTTATAGCAGATACACTTAGCTTGGTAGCTTCAGCCCCGGGCAGTGATTTTCCTGAAGTAACTTCTGACTCAGATGCAACGTGGAACATCTTGCAATATGTAATAGAAAAAACAACATATAAAGCAAATTGATCAAAATCCTTAAATGACAGTTTCAGGAATGGGAAAAAAATGCCATTAAACAAGCTTCTAGCAACCAGAAGCAATAAATAATGAGACTTAAATAATGTGGAGACAAAAGCGACGCCCATATTTTTTTAGCGCCAAACAAGACGCCCACATTATTTGGCGCCTAAATGCTTTTGGCGCCAAAAATGACGCCACATCCGGAACGCCGACATTTTTTGCGCAAAATAACGTCAAAAAAATGACGCAACTTCCGGCGACACGTATGACGCCGGAAACGGAAAATAATTTTTGCGCCAAAAAAATCCACGCCAAGAATGACGCAATAAAATGAAGCATTTTCAGCCCGCGCGAGCCTAACAGCCCACAGGGAAAAAAGAGTAAAATTTTTGAAGGTAAGAAAAAATGATTAATTCAAATGCATTATCCCAAATATGAAACTGACTGTCTGAAAAATAAGGAAAGTTGAACATTCTGAGTCAAGGCAAATAAATGTTTGAATACATATATTTAGAACTTTATAAACAAAGTGCCCAACCATAGCTTAGAGTGTCACAGAAAATAAGATTTACTTACCCCAGGACACTCATCTACATGTTTGTAGAAAGCCAAACCAGTACTGAAACGAGAATCAGCAGAGGTAATGGTATATATAAGAGTATATCGTCGATCTGAAAAGGGAGGTAAGAGATGAATCTCTACGACCGATAACAGAGAACCTATGAAATAGACCCCGTAGAAGGAGATCACTGCATTCAAATAGGCAATACTCTCCTCACATCCCTCTGACATTCACTGCACGCTGAGAGGAAAACCGGGCTCCAACTTGCTGCGGAGCGCATATCAACGTAGAATCTAGCACAAACTTACTTCACCACCTCCATCGGAGGCAAAGTTTGTAAAACTGAATTGTGGGTGTGGTGAGGGGTGTATTTATAGGCATTTTAAGGTTTGGGAAACTTTGCCCCTCCTGGTAGGAATGTATATCCCATACGTCACTAGCTCATGGACTCTTGCTAATTACATGAAAGAAAAAACAGTTTTCTCACCAGACCTTTAAAGGGACATTAAACACTTTGAGATGGTAATATAAAATGATAAATTGTATATAATAAAACAACTCTGCAATATACGTTCATTATTTATTTTGTCCCCTTTTTCTGTAATTCCATTCTGAAATTGTGAGCTTTTCAGTTCCTGCTAGAAATGGAAGTGCGGAACACTGTTAAATCCAGCACAACCATTGGCTGCACACTCTAGTGACCTATTTATAACTGACCCTAATTGGCCACAGCAGAGAAGGTAACTCAAGTTACAACATGGCAGCTCCCAGTGTTTCATAGACACTAAAACTTTACACTTATTTTGTCACTTTTTAAACAACTAATGAAACTTTAAAAAATACATCTACATGTTAGTCATGGACTCATCTTTTCTTTGAATGCATCATTCTATCTAGCATGTATTTAGTGTTTAATGTCCCTTTAACTTCCATGCAGACAGGTCCTTTACAGGTCTCCACATGCACCATCCCAGTGTAGCCTGATACTGAGACCCCCATCTGCTTTCTCAGAGCTATGATATAGCCGTGGGCCTAATTAACAAAGAACAGGTGTACTAGCTAACAGAAAAACATTAACCACTTAACAACCAGGATAGATTGCTCTTTATAACCTCTGACTGATATACACATGGTCCTGTACCCTGTCACACCCCTTAGAAGTCAATGGAGAAAAAAGTGGAAAAAAAACCTTGCAAACATGATTGAATATTCTCATTTGCACTAACCCAACATGAACATATGAATATTTTACATTCCAATGTTCTGCACATTGAAGAATATGTGCTATTTATTCATAAATATATATATATACCTATGTATAATGTTGTTTTGCTACAATATATATCTATACCTATAATTGTGGTGTTAGATTATGCCCAGTACCATACAGAGGGGATACGTCAACTTGACGATGGGTTAACTTAACGTAAACTAACATTCAATCCTATCGACAGACACATTTAAACAACAGGTGTATAAGTTCTTGGGTTTAGCATTTAACGCTAATATTATAGATGATGATGTATTTAGATTTCTGACAGTTACTAACCCTTTCTGTCCCATTCTATATCTTTTACCCAAGATACATAAATGTCTATCTAATCCTACTGGGCGTCCGATTGTGTTCGCCAGGGTGTCACTTTTTCAACCCTTAGCGGAATATATTGACTACTTCCTTCAACCAGTAGTCCAATCCCCCTCTTCTTACCTCAGAGTTTCTTCTGAACTCATCACAGAACTCAGTAATTTGGATGATACACAATCGACTGACATCCTGGTGTAGGATACTTTATAGAATACCCAAGTATACATATATGAATTTACTTCTCCACTCAGTCTCACACCAAACCGCGGATATTATGGTAGATTTAATATCCTTATTGTGCTCATAGAACTGAGGGTAACCAGTGGTGGTAAAAAAAATGTAAATTCAAGGAAAAGAAGCAATTGCTGTAATAACTGTAGCTTTAAGTAATGAACAAATTAAATGCTGGTTGAAATGTACTGAGCTCAGATTAGTTATAAACAGTCTTAAAGCAAACAATGGTAATTCCGTATTGACAAGGCAATTAGACTTCTGTAGCGAACAAAGAAAGTCAATGGATTATAGCAATAGCATGCTATTAATATATGTGAGCAGTGGTGTTAGTTTCCAGCATAAAGCGTATTATAGAAAGAGTCAAAAGCACATGAAAATATACGATAGTAATGAAGAGAATGTATCAGCTAAATGCCAATGGATTAATAGGCTGAGGTAAGTTTAGGCAGAGAAAACAAATAAGTATAGCAAGGTAAAGTGACAATACCATTTACTTGAGGATTCCCTGCAGTTCCGATGCTAACTGCCTCTTGGTGGTGCTTGCGGATGACATCACACGCTCCTGCATGTTAGAGAGAGTGACTCCAGGTAAAGAGCATACACAGCGGAGAACAAAATACACAAAGAGGTTATAGTAATCGATGAATCCAATATTACCAACTGGGAACAATTTGTAGAGAGCAAGAGTACTATAATAGTTGTTAGTAGGCAGATTAAATCTTAGGAGAGCTCTGTAGATGAAACACATGTATCCATGAGAATCAAATTACTTAGCAGTGTGCGAAATGGGAAATTACGATAAATAGGGTGAAGTGTGTCATGTGATCAGAAACATTAAAGGGCAAGTACATATATTCCTGACAGTACACCCCCTTCAAGGAGCCGTTCCCCAGATCAAGGCTTAGGACGATCAGGGTGACAGCGATGGAAAAGAGATACAAGTCTAGGGGCAGATAAATTAATGGAGGGTTCCCAGGAGTCCTCCTCTGATCCATAACCCTTCCACCTCACCAAATACTGTAGGCAACGATGATGATACCTTGAATCCAGAATAGTAGTGACCTCATAGATGGAATCATCTTGATGCAGAGCCGGAATGGTGTCTGAATGAAGGGCAGATCTCACAGGCTGGTATGGTTTGAGCAGGGAAATGTGGAAAGTAGGATGTATCCTAAATGTGGAGGGCAATTCCAAAGTGACAGCATTGGCATTGATTACCTTTATAATCTTGAAAGGACCAATGAACAAACTGCCCAATTTCTTACTTGGAATCTGTAGTTTAAGATGTTTGGAGGAAAGCCAAACCATATCACCAGGTTTGTAATCAGGTAGTTTGGATCTTCTTAGGTCGTAATGATGTTTTTGTTTGGCTTGTGCTTGTTTCAAAGTTTCTTGTAATAAAGTAAAACCTTGAGCCAAGGTGTTAATAGTGTTGTTCACGAGAGGAGAATTTGTGTCATCTCTTTGATGAAGATGGAAGGAATGATGGTATCTATAGTTTACATAAAAAGGAGTTCAATTCGTAGATGTATTCAAAGTATTATTGTATGAAAATTCTGCAGTTGGTAAAAGGGTCAACCAATTGTCTTGTTGGAATGTCAGGGGCGTATTTAGGGTTTGTGCTGCCCTAGGCCCTTAAAATTCTGCTGAACGACTTAACTATTTGCAGAGTTCAGTTGCTATAGCCATCATGATCAAGAGGTTAATTTATTCAAACCCCCTGGCCCTGCTGCTCAAATTATCTAACGCATGACTCAAGAAATACCCTATTTATTTACTATTATATTATTTACATTTTCCCCAAGTGTACACATGTACGTTGCAGCACGTATCAGTGATATCACATATGTTAGATTGCTCATTTCTATTAAGATTATACGTTGAATAAATTAACCTCTTGATAGCTATAAGTATAAACTTATAGCTATCAAGTCAGAGGTTGATTTATTCAACGTATAATCTTAATAAAAATGAGCAATCTAACATATGTGATACGTGCTGCAAAGTACATGTGTACACTTGGGGAAAATGTAAATAATATAATAGTAAATAGGGTATTTCTTGAGTCATGCGAACAACCCCAGGCTGGATTGCTAAAGTGCATGGCCACTTTATAAGTTGTATTACCTTAGTCTGACTCTGACAAGTGCTTCCTTCCGAATCCGTTCCACTTCATAACTGACAGTCTCAGTCAGTCTGTATCCACCCTCTGTAACTATAAGCAGAGCACTCGTTGGCACCGCTCATACCTCCAGCCCTCCACAGACAGTACTGCACATTTGAGAGGGCACCTGCCCCGCCCCTCAGAAAAGTTCCCGGGCAAAAAAAAACAACTTTTTTTTAAATGTAAAATAACGACTTGTAAAAAAAATGTTTTAATAACCCCACATATTTAGTGCAGTAGCGGCCAAGTGCCGCCCCCCAAAACCTGCAGAACTAGGCACCGGCCTTGTCGGCCTATGCGTTAACACGCCCCTGTGGAATGTACAATAGCAGCGTAAATATTGCTCAAGTGTTTAGTTTGTCCTTTCTGTTTGTCCATTAGATTGTGGGTGATATGCTGAAGAAAGATGTCTTTCAATGTGTAAACTTTAACAAAGTTGAGTCCAGAACTTAGACATGAACTGGGTTTCCCTATCTGTAGTTATGGAATCTGGAAGTCCATGCAAACGTACAACGTTTTTAAGGAAAAGGTCAGCTGTTTCAAAGGCAGTTGGTAGGCCATGGAATGGTATAAAATGAGCCATTTTTGAAAATAGATCAACTACAACGAGTATGGTGTTATAATTTAGAGAGGATGGTAACTCCACAATGAAATCCATTGTGAACTGTCGCCATGGTCTGTCAGATATCGGGAGAGATAGGAGATAACCATAAGCATGGATTCGTGAAGGTTTACACGTAGAACAAATGACACAAATTTGTATGTAGTGTTTAGGGCCTAGATTTGGAGTTCGGCGGTAGCCGTCAAAACCAGCGTTAGAGGCTCCTAACGCTGGTTTTGGCCGCCCGCTGGTATTTGGAGTCAGTGATTAAAGGGTCTAACGCTCACTTTTCAGCCGCGACTTTTCCATACCGCAGATCCCCCTACGCCATTTGCGTAGCCTATATTTTCAATGGGATCTTTCTAACGCCGGTATTTAGAGTCGTTTCTGAAGTGAGCGTTAGAGCTCTAACGACAAAACTCCAGCCGCCTGAAAATAGCAGGAGTTAAGAGCTTTCTGGCTAACGCCGGTTTATAAAGCTCTTAACTACTGTACCCTAAAGTACACTAACACCCATAAACTACCTATGTACCCCTAAACCGAGGCCCCCCCACATCGCCGCCACTCGATTAAAATTTTTAACCCCTAATCTGCCGACCGCCACCTACGTTATATTTATGTACCCCTAATCTGCTGCCCCTAACCCCGCCGACCCCTGTATTACATTTATTAACCCCTAATCTGCCCCCCACAACATCGCCGCCAGCTACTTAAAATAATTAACCCCTAATCTTCCGACCGCAAAGCGCCGCCACCTATGTTATCCCTATGTACCCCTAATCTGCTACCCCTAACACCGCCGACCCCTATATTATATTTATTAACCCCTAATCTGCCCCCCTCAACGTCGCCGACACCTGCCTACACTTATTAACCCCTAATCTGCCGAGCGGACCTGAGCGCTACTATAATAAAGTTATTAACCCCTAATCCGCCTCACTAACCCTATCATAAATAGTATTAACCCCTAATCTGCCCTCCCTAACATCGCCGACACCTACCTTCAATTATTAACCCCTAAACTTCCGATCGGAGCTCACCGCTATTCTAATAAATGTATTAACCCCTAAAGCTAAGTCTAACCCTAACACTAACACCCCCCTAACTTAAATATAATTTACATCTAACGAAATAAATTAACTCTTATTAAATAAATTATTCCTATTTAAAGCTAAATACTTACCTGTAAAATAAACCCTAATATAGCTACAATATAAATTATAATTATATTATAGCTATTTTAGGATTAATATTTATTTTACAGGCAACTTTGTATTTATTTTAACCAGGTACAATAGCTATTAAATAGTTAAGAACTATTTAATAGTTACCTAGTTAAAATAATAACAAATTTACCTGTAAAATAAATCCTAACCTAAGATATAATTAAACCTAACACTACCCTATCAATAAAATAATTAAATAAACTACCTACAATTACCTACAATTAACCTAACACTACACTATCAATAAATTAATTAAACACAATTGCTACAAATAAATACAATTAAATAAACTAGCTAAAGTACCAAAAATAAAAAAGAACTAAGTTACAGAAAATAAAAACATATTTACAAACATAAGAAAAATATTACAACAATTTTAAAATAATTACACCTACTCTAAGCCCCCTAATAAAATAACAAAGCCCCCCAAAATAAAAAATTCCCTACCCTATTCTAAATTAAAAAAGTTACAAGCTCTTTTACCTTACCAGCCCTGAACAGGGCCCTTTGCGGGGCATGACCCAAGAAGTTCAGCTCTTTTGCCTGTAAAAAAAAACATACAATACCCCCCCCAACATTACAACCCACCACCCACATACCCCTAATCTAACCCAAACCCCCCTTAAATAAACCTAACACTAATCCCCTGAAGATCTTCCTACCTTGTCTTCACCATCCAGGTATCACCGATCCGTCCTGGCTCCAAGATCTTCATCCAACCCAAGCGGGGGTTGGCGATCCATAATCCGGTGCTGAAGAGGTCCAGAAGAGGCTCCAAAGTCTTCCTCCTATCCGGCAAGAAGAGGACATCCGGACCGGCAAACATCTTCTCCAAGCGGCATCTTCGATCTTCTTCCATCCGGTGCGGAGCGGGTCCATCTTGAAGCAGGCGACGCGGATCCATCCTCTTCTTCCGATGTCTCCCGACTAATGACGGTTCCTTTAAGGGACGTCATCCAAGATGGCGTCCCTCGAATTCCGATTGGCTGATAGGATTCTATCAGCCAATCGGAATTAAGGTAGGAATTTTCTGATTGGCTGATGGAATCAGCCAATCAGAATCTAGTTCAATCCGATTGGCTGATCCAATCAGCCAATCAGATTGAGCTCGCATTCTATTGGCTGATCGGAACAGCCAATAGAATGCGAGCTCAATCTGATTGGCTGATTGGATCAGCCAATCGGATTGAACTTGATTCTGATTGGCTGATTCCATCAGCCAATCAGAAAATTCCTACCTTAATTCCGATTGGCTGATAGAATCCTATCAGCCAATCGGAATTCGAGGGACGCCATCTTGGATGACGTCCCTTAAAGGAACCGTCATTAGTCGGGAGACATCGGAAGAAGAGGATGGATCCGCGTCGCCTGCTTCAAGATGGACCCGCTCCGCACCGGATGGAAGAAGATCGAAGATGCCGCTTGGAGAAGATGTTTGCCGGTCCGGATGTCCTCTTCTTGCCGGATAGGAGGAAGACTTTGGAGCCTCTTCTGGACCTCTTCAGCACCGGATTATGGATCGCCAACCCCCGCTTGGGTTGGATGAAGATCTTGGAGCCAGGACGGATCGGTGATACCTGGATGGTGAAGACAAGGTAGGAAGATCTTCAGGGGATTAGTGTTAGGTTTATTTAAGGGGGGTTTGGGTTAGATTAGGGGTATGTGGGTGGTGGGTTGTAATGTTGGGGGGGGGGGGTATTGTATGTTTTTTTTTACAGGCAAAAGAGCTGAACTTCTTGGGGCATGCCCCGCAAAGGGCCCTGTTCAGGGCTGGTAAGGTAAAAGAGCTTGTAACTTTTTTAATTTAGAATAGGGTAGGGAATTTTTTATTTTGGGGGGCTTTGTTATTTTATTAGGGGGCTTAGAGTAGGTGTAATTAGTTTAAAATTGTTGTAATATTTTTCTTATGTTTGTAAATATTTTTTTATTTTCTGTAACTTAGTTATTTTTTATTTTTGGTACTTTAGCTAGTTTATTTAATTGTATTTATTTGTAGCAATTGTGTTTAATTAATTTATTGATAGTGTAGTGTTAGGTTAATTGTAGGTAATTGTAGGTAGTTTATTTAATTATTTTATTGATAGGGTAGTGTTAGGTTTAATTATATCTTAGGTTAGGATTTATTTTACAGGTAAATGTGTTATTATTTTAACTAGGTAACTATTAAATAGTTCTTAACTATTTAATAGCTATTGTACCTGGTTAAAATAAATACAAAGTTGCCTGTAAAATAAATATTAATCCTAAAATAGCTATAATATAATTATAATTTATATTGTAGCTATATTAGGGTTTATTTTACAGGTAAGTATTTAGCTTTAAATAGGAATAATTTATTTAATAAGAGTTAATTTATTTCGTTAGATGTAAATTATATTTAAGTTAGAGGGGTGTTAGTGTTAGGGTTAGACTTAGCTTTAGGGGTTAATACATTTATTAGAATAGCGGTGAGCTCCGATCGGAAGTTTAGGGGTTAATAATTGAAGTTAGGTGTCGGCGATGTTAGGGAGGGCAGATTAGGGGTTAATACTATTTATGATAGGGTTAGTGAGGCGGATTAGGGGTTAATAACTTTATTATAGTAGCGGTGCGGTCCGCTCGGCAGATTAGGGGTTAATAAGTGTAGGGAGGTGTCGGCGACGTTGTGGGGGGCAGATTAGGGGTTAATAAATATAACATAGGGGTCGGCGATGTTAGGGCAGCAGATTAGGGGTACATAGGGATAACGTAGGTTGCGGCGTTTTACGGAGCGGCAGATTAGGGGTTAAAAGTGTAATGCAGGGGTCAGCGATAGCGGGGGGCGGCAGAATAGGGGTTAATAAGTGTAAGGTTAGGGGTGTTTAGACTCGGGGTACATGTTAGAGTGTTAGGTGCAGACGTAGGAAGTGTTTCCCCATAGGAAACAATGGGGCTGCGTTAGGAGCTGAACGCTGCTTTTTTGCAGGTGTTAGGTTTTTTTTCAGCTCAAACAGTCCCATTGTTTCCTATGGGAGAATCGTGCACGAGCACGTTTTTGAGGCCGGCCGCGTCCGTAAGCAACTCTGGTATCGAGAGTTGCATTTGCGGTAAAAATGCTCTACGCTCCTTTTTTGGAGCCTAACGCAGCATTTGTTTTAACTCTCGATACCAGAGTTAAATTTATGGTGCGGCCAGAAAAAAGCCCGCGGAGCGTTAACAGCCCTTTTACCGCCGAACTCCAAATCTAGGCCTAGTATTGCTTACTAATTTGGGCCACCAGAAATCCCTTTGTATAAAGTGTAAGGTTTTTCTGAAACCAGGATGACCTGACAATGGTGAATCATGTGTGATGTGGAGAATTTCATCTCTGAGAGTTTTAGGGACATAAAGTCTCTGTCCAAAGTAGAGAAGACCATCAGAACCAGTACAAAGTCTTGGATCAGTAAAATTCAGGTTGTTTAATTGATGTTTCTTGAAGTAAGAAATGTTGTCTACTGTAAGACCAATAATCTTCTGGAATGGAATGATGGCATCTGGCATTAAACCATTTTCAGGTCTAGGACTATACCTGGAAAGGGCATCTGCTTTGGAATTTTTGTTGCCAGGATGGTATGTGATTATGAAGTTGAATCTTGTAAAGAAGAGATTCCAACGAACTTGTCTTGCCAACAAAGACTTGTTTGTTTTCAAATATTGCAAATTCCTATGGTCAGCGTATATGACGATTGGAAATTTGGCACCTTCTAAGAGGTGTCTACAGAATTCAAGAGCTGCCTTGATAGCTAACAGTTCCTTTTCGCCTACAGGGTAGTTTAATTTGACTGGATTCATAGTTCTGGAATAGTAAGATATTGGATGAAGAGCTTCTTCTGGTGATTTATTTTGTGATAACACTGCTCCTACAGCGAAATCGGAAGCATCAACTTCTAGTATAAATTGTTTAGAAGGATCAGGGAACTGTAAAATTGGAGCAGTTACGAATGTATGTTTAAGTAAATTGAAGGAATCATTAACTTGTGAGGACCAATGAAAATTAGAAGATTTCCGAGTTAAGGAGGTAAGAGGTTTAACTATAGCTGAAAAATCCATGTCTAAACTTCCTATAAAAGGTTGAAACATCTAAAAACCTTTGTACTTCTTTTTTGGAAGTGGGTATTGGCCAGTTGTTAATCGCATCTACTTTATTATTTTCCATACGTATTCCTGATGGTGAAATATAATAACCCAGAAAGGAAATAGAATCAGTGTGAAATATACATTTTTCAGCCTTTGCATATAAGTGGTTTTTCCTATGTCTTAATAGGACAGTTTTTACATGTGATATATGTTTTACTAAAGAGTCAGGGTATATAAGGATATCGTCCAAGTATATTACGATACATGAGTCAAGGAGATCTTTGAAAAGACTATTAATGAAATACTGGAATGTCGCTGGGGCATTACACAGGCCAAACGGCATCACAGTGTATTCAAATAGGCCATGAGTGCGAAATGCCGTTAGCCATTCGTCTCCTTTCCTAATTCTTATGAGGTTGTATGCTCCTCTTAAATCAAGTTTGGTAAACACCTTAGCACATTGAAGGCATTCTATTAATTCCGGTATAAGCGGTAGGGGGTATCTGTTTTCGATGGTAGATTTATTTAGCTCCCTATAATCAATAATTGGTCTAAGGCTATTATCTCTATTTCTTACAAAAAAACTAAATTTATGCTTACCTGATAAATTACTTTCTTTATGATATAAGAAGTCCACAGATTTCATCATTACTTGTGGGATATTAACCTCCTGCTAACAGGAAGTGGCAAAGAGCACCACAGCAGAGCTGTATATATAGCCCCTCCCCTTCCCCTCCACCCTCAGTCATTCGGCCGAAGGTTATAGGAAGAGAAAAGGAAAGGCTAAAAAGGTGCAGAGGTGACTGAAGTTTTCAAAAAATAAAATAAACCTGTCTTAAAATAACAGGGAGGGCTGTGGACTCGTCATATCGTAAAAGAAAGTAATTTATCAGGTAAGCATAAATTTAGTTTTCTTTTACAAAGATATGACGAGTCCACGGATTTCATCCTTACTTGTGGGAAACCAATACCAAAGCAATAGGACACGGATGAAAGGGAGGGACAAGACAGGAACCTAAACGGAAGGCACCACTGCTTGAAGAACCTTTCTCCCAAAGATAGCCTCAGAAGTAGCAAAAGTATAAAATTTGTAAAATTTGGAAAAAGTGTGAAGGGACGACCAAGTCGCAGCCTTACAAATCTGTTCCACAGATGCATCGTTTTTAAAAGCCCATGTGGAAGCCACAGCCCTAGTAGAATGAGCCGTAATTCTTTTAGGAGGCTGCTGTCCAGCAGTCTCATATGCCAGGCGGATGCTACTTCTCAGCCAAAAAGAAAGAGAGGTAGCTGTAGCTTTCTGACCCCTACGCTTTCCAGAATAAACAATGAATAATGAAGATGATTGACAGAAATCCTTAGTTGCCTGTAAGTAAAACTTTAAGGCACGGACCACGTCCAAGTTATGTAACAGACGCTCCTTCTTAGAAGGATTAGGACACAAGGAAGGAACAACAATTTCCTGAATAATATTCTTATTCGAAACAACCTTAGGAAGGAACCCAGGTTTGGTACGTAAAACCTCCTTATCAGAATGAAATATGAGATAAGGCGAACCACACTGTAATGATGAAAGCTCAGAAACTCTTCGAGCAGAAGAAATAGCAACCAAAAACAGAACTTTCCAAGATAATAGTTTAATATCTATGGAATGCATAGGTTCAAACGGAACCCCTTGCAGAACTCAAAGAACTAAATTCAAACTCCAGGGAGGAGTAATAGGTCTAAATACAGGCTTAATTCTAGATAGAGCCTGACAAAAAGACTGAACATCTGATATATTTGCCAAACGTTTGTGAACAGAATTGACAAAGCTGAAATTTGTCCCTTTAAGGAACTTGCTGATAACCCTTTCTCCAATCCTTCTTGGAGAAAAGACAAAATCCTAGGAATCCTAACTTTACTCCACGAGTAACCCTTGAATTCACATCAATAAAGATATTTACGCCATATCTTATGATAGATCTTTCTAGTGACAGGCTTTCTAGCCTGTATCAAAGTATTGATAACTGAATCAGAGAATCCTCGCTTCGATAAAATCAAGCGTTCAATCTCCACGCAGTCAGTTGCAGAGAAATTAGATTTGGATGTTGGAAAGGACCTTGAATGAGAAGGTCCTGTCTCAACTGAAGTTTCCATGGTGGCAGAGAGGACATGTCCACTAGAGCCGCATACCAAGTCCTGCATGGCCATGCAGGCGCTATCAGGATCACTGAAGCTCTCTCCTGTTTGATTCGAGCAATCATGCGTGGGAGGAGAGGAAACGGCGGAAACACATAAGCTAGGCTGAACAACCAAGGTACTGCCAAGGCATCTATCAGTTCGGCCTGAGGATCCCTTGACCGGGATCCATATCTTGGAAGCTTGGCATTCTGATGAGATGCCATCAAATCCAATTCCGGTCTGCCCCATCTGAGAATCAATGAGACAAATACCTCCGGGGTGAAGTTCCCACTCCCCCAGATGAAAAGTCTGTCGACTTAGAAAATCTGCTTCCCAGTTCTCTACCCCTGGGATGTAGATCGCTGACAGATGACAAGAGTGGGCCTCTGCCCAACTGATTATCTTGGATACTTCTATCATCGCTAAGGACCTTAGCCCATATGCCACAGTCGTTATGTTGTCCGACTGGAATCTGATGAATTTGGCCGAAGCCAACTGAGGCCATGCCTGAAGCGCATTGAATATTGCTCTCAGTTCCAGAATATTGATTGGAAGTAGAGACTCCACCTGAGACCAAACACCCTGAGCCTTCAGTTCTAAACTGCACCCCAGCCAAGAAGGCTGGCATCTCTTGTCACTATCACCCACGAGGGTCTGCGGAAACAAGTCCCCTGGGACAGATGATCTGGCGACAACCACCAAAGAAGAGAGTTTCTGGTCTCCTGATCCAGAATTATCTTTGGAGATAAATCTGCATAATCCCCATTCCACTGACCGAGCATTCACAGTTTCAGTGGTCTGAGATGAAAGCAAGCAAACGGAGCAATGTCCATTGCCGCTACCATTAATCCGATTACCTCCATACACCGAGCCACTGATGGCCGAGGAATGGACAGAAGTGCTCGGCAAGCATTCAAAATCTCTTATTTTCTGACCTCCGTCAGAAATACTTACATGGCTACAGAGTCTATCAGAGTTCCCAAGAAAGGAACCCTTGTCTGTGGAACAAGTGAACTCTTCTCTATGTTCACCTTCCAGTCGTGAGTTCTCAGAAAAGACAACACTGTGTCCATGTGAGATTTTGTCAGATGATATGTTGACGCCTGAATCAGAATATTGTCCTGATAAGGCGCCACCGCTATCCCTTGCGGTCTGAGAACCGCCAAAAGAGACCCTAGAACCTTTGTGAAGATTCTGGGTGCTGTGGCCAACCCGAAAGGAAGAGCCACAAACTGATAATGTTTGTCCAAGAAGGCAAACCTTAGAAACCAATGATGATCTTTGTGGATTGGAATATGAAGGTAAGCATCCTTCAAATCCACGGTAGTCATATATTGACCCTCCTGGATCATTGGCAAAATCGTTCGAATTGTCTCCATCTTGAATGATGGAACTCTTAGAAATTTGTTTAGACACTTGAGGTCCAAAATGGGTCTGAACGTTCCCTCTTTTTTGGGGACCACAAATAGGTTTGAGTAAAACCCCTATCCCTGTTCCAATTTTGGAACAGGGCAGATTACTCCCATAGTAAAAAAGGTCTTTTACACAGCGTAAGAACGCCTCTCTTTATCTGGTTTGCAGATAATTTTGAAAGATGAAATCTCCCTCTTTGGAGAAAATCCTTGAATTCCAATTGATAACCGTGGGTCACTATTTCTAGTGCCCAGGAATCCTGAACATCCCTGAACATCTCTTGCCCAAGCCTGAGCAAAGAAAGAAAGTCTGCCCCCTACTAGATCCGGTCCCAGATCGGGGGCCACCCCTTCATGCTGCTTTGTGGAAGAAGAAGAAGTGGGGGGTCCTCCTTTAAAGTTCCGAAAATTTTTAAAAATTATTCTGTTTACCCCTCATTTTAACCGACCTATCCTGAGGTAGGGCATGGCCCTTACCTTCTGTAATATCAGAAATGATCTCCTTCAATTCTGACCCAAAAAGGGTCTTACCTATAAAGGCAATAGCTAAAAGCTTATGTTTTGATGACACATCAGCAGACCAAGATTTGAGCCACAATGTTCTACGTGCTAAAATAGCAAATCCTGCATTTTTTGCCGCTAATTTAGCAATTTGAAAAGCGGCATCAGTAATAAAAGAATTAGCTAGCTTAAGAGCCTTAATTCTATCTAGAATGTCATCTAATGGAGTCTCAACCTTAAGAGACTCTTCTAGAGCCTCAAACCAAAAAGCTGCTGCAGTAGTTACTGGAACAACGCAAGCCATAGGTTGTAAAAGAAATCCCTGATTAACAAATAATTTCTTTAGTAGACCCTCTAATTTCTTATCCATAGGATCCTTGAAAGCACAACTATCCTCAATGGGTATAGTAGTACGCTTAGCTAGGGAAGATATAGCTCCCTCTACCTTAGGGACCATTTGCCATGAGTCCCGAATGGTATCTGATATAGGAAACATTTTCTTAAAATTAGGAGAGGGAGAAAACGGTATACCTGGTCTATGCCATTCCTTACTAATAATTTCCGAAATTCTCTTAGGAACCGGAAAAACATCAGTGTAAGTAGGAACTTCCAAATATTTATCCATTTTACACAATTTCTCTGGAGGAATCACAATAGGATCACAATCATCCAGAGTCGCTAAAACCTCCCTAAGCAACAGGCGGAGGTGTTCAAGCTTAAATTTAAATGACATAGCATCCGAATCTGTCTGAGGCAAAACATTCCCTGAATCAGACAGTAATTCCCTGATCTCCAACTCAGAGCACAACATCGGAAATAGCTAATAAAGCATCAGAGGATTCAGTATTTACATTAATACTTGACCTACTGCGTTTACCCTGCAACACTGGTAATTTAGACAATACCTCTGTAAGGGTAGTTGACATAACTACAGCCATCTCCTGCAGAGTAAAGGAATTAGACGCACTAGAAGTACTAGGCGTCTCTTGTGTGGGCATAAAAGGTTGTGACACTTGGGGAGAATAGGATGGCATATCCTGATTCTCTTCAGACTGAGAATCATCCCTAGGCACACTTACTTATTTAAAATATGCTTTTTACATTGTAAAGTCCTTTCAGTACAAAAGTTACACAATGTTAGAGGGGGTGGCACAATAGCTTCTAAACACATAGAACAATGAGAAACCTCAATGTCAGACATGTTGAACGGACTAGTAATACCACAAAAGTCGTTAAAACACTTATTTATAGCATAAAATAAACATTAGAAAAAACGTGTACTGTGCCTTTAAGAAAAGAAAAAGTGAACAATTTTTCCAAAATGCACAAAAAATGTTAAATTATTCCCAAATTGAACTTAATATCGATGGTTAATCCAAAAATTACTGCACCCAGAAGCAAGGGCAGATGTAAGGCTTTAGAAGTACTTATATCAACATGTAGTCAAAAGATAGATAAAAATACACTCTGCACCTCGCCACAGCTCTGCTGTGGTGCCTACCTGCCCCCAGGGTACTTTGAATCAAGTTTCCAACCCTTCAGACCAGCTACACAGTCCAGGAGCCACCGAGTTACTGTTTGCTGCTCCTAAGCCTGAAAAAATTGCGCCAAAATAGGCTCCGCCCCTTAAGGTCAAAAGTCAGAGTAGGCCCAAACAACACCGCATGGAAATGCAGTTTTGCACTAAAGTAAAAATACACACACAATATAACCCTCAAGCATAAAACCAATAAGTTTTAAGTGCCAAAAATAAAAAACATAAAACATCGTTTTTTATATTGTCTCCCATGTCACATAATGCCCAAATATCAACTAATGATAAATATAAAATATGGACTCCAGTAACACCCCTCTTATTAAAATAGGTTTTACTGCTTACCCCATTCCCATACAGGGAAATAATGCCAGCCAGTTCTGATACACCAAGTCTCCTCAGAAAAAAAGGCTGCACATACTTAATGCTGCTTGTAGCATGAAACCGGTCTCCACACTGAAGATGTCTCATGGTTACCTTCAGAAGTCTTGTGGGAACCAGCGGGGATCTTAGTTACAAATGCTAAGATCATCAAACCTCAGGGCAGAAATCTTCTTCCATATCCCCCTGAGGAAAATAGTACGCACCGGTACAATTTAAAAACAAAATTTATGCGTACCTGACAAATTTATTTCTCTTGTGGTGTATCCAGTCCACGGATTCATCCATTACTTGTGGGATATTCTCCTTCCCAACAGGAAGCTGCAAGAGGACACCCACAGCAAAGCTGTCTATATAGCTCCTCCCCTAACTGCCACTCCCAGTCATTCGACCGAAGACAAGCAAGAGAAAGGAGAAACTATAGGGTGCAGTGGTGACTGTAGTTTGAAGATAAAAAAACACCTGCCTTAAAATGACAGGGCGGGCCGTGGACTGGATACACAACAAGAGAAATAAATTTATCAGGTAAGCATAAATTTTGTTTTCTCTTGTAAGGTGTATCCAGTCCACGGATTCATCCATTACTTGTGGGATACCAATACCAAAGCTATAGGACACGGATGAAGGGAGGGACAAGGTAGGCGCTTAAACGGAAGGCACCACTGCCTGTAAGACCTGTCTCCCAAAAATAGCCTCCAAAGAAGCAAAAGTATCAAATTTGTAGAATTTTTAAAAAGTATGAAGCGAAGACCAAGTCGCCGCCTTACAAATCTGTTCAACAGAAGCCTCATTCTTAAAAGCCCATGTGGAAGCTACCGCTCTAGTAGAATGAGCTGTAATTCTTTCAGGAGGCTGCTGGCCAGCAGTCTCATAAGCTAAGCGGATTATACTTCTTAACCAAAAAGAAAGAGAAGTTGCCGAAGCCTTTTGGCCTCTCCTCTGTCCAGAGTAGACAACAAACAATGCAGATGTTTGACAAAAATCTTTAGTAGCTTGTAAATAAAACTTTAAAGCACGAACCACGTCAAGATTGTGTAATAGACATTCCTTCTTTGAAGAAGGATTAGGACACAGTGACGGAACAACAATCTCCTGATTGATATTCTTATTAGATACCACCTTAGGAAGAAAACCAGGTTTGGTACGTAACACTACCTTATCTGCATGGAAAATGAGATAAGGGGAATCACATTGTAAAGCAGATAACTCTGAAACTCTTCGAGCCGAGGAGATAGCTACTAAAAACAGAACTTTCCAAGATAAAAGTTTAATATCTATGGAATGCAAAGGTTCAAACGGAACCCCTTGAAGAACTTTAAGAACTAAATTTAAACTCCATGGCGGAGCAACAGGTTTAAACACAGGCTTGATTCTAACTAAAGCCTGACAAAACCCCTGAATGTCTGGAACCTCAGCCAGATGTTTGTGCAAAAGAATAGACAGAGCTGAAATCTATCCCTTTAAGGAACTAGCTGACAAACCCTTCTCCAATCCTTCTTGGAGAAAGGATAATATCCTAGGAATCCTGACCTTTCTCCATGAGTAACCCTTGGATTCACACCAATGAAGATATTTACACCATATCTTATGATAGATTTTCCTGGTGACAGGCTTTCGAGCCTGAATTAAGGTATCAATGACCGATTCAGAAAAACCACGCTTTGATAGGATCAAGCGTTCAATCTCCAAGCAGTCAGACGCAGAGAAATTAGATTTGGATGGTTGAAAGGACCCTGAAGTAGAAGGTCCTGCCTCAGCGGCAGAGTCCATGATGGAAGGGATGACATGTCCACCAGATCTGCATACCAAGTCCTGCGTGGCCACGCAGGTGCTATCAAAATCACTGAAGCTCTCTCCTGCTTGATCTTGGCAATCAGACGAGGGAGCAGAGGAAACAGTGGAAACACATAAGCCAGTTTGAAGGACCAAAGTGCTGCTAGAGCATCTATCAGTGCTGCCTTGGGATCCCTGGACCTGGATCCGTAACAAGGAAGCTTGGCGTTCTGACGAGATGCCATGAGATCCAGTTCTGGTTTGCTCCAAAGTTGAATCAACTGCGCAAATACCTCCGGATGGAGTTCCCACTCCCCCAGATGAAAAGTCTGTCAACTTTGAAAATCCGCCTCCCAGTTCTCTACTGCTGGGATATGGATAGCTGATGGAAGGCAAGAGTGAACCTCTGCCCATAGAATTATTTTTGAAACCTCCAACATTGCTAGGGAACTCCTTGTTCCCCCTTGATGGTTGATGTAGGCTACAGTCGTGATATTGTCCGACTGAAATCTGATGAACCTGACCGCAGCAAGCTGAGGCCAAGCCTGAAGAGCATTGAATATCGCTCTTAGTTCCAGAATGTTTATCGGAAGAAGTGCCTCCTCCTGAGTCCACGATCCCTGAGCCTTCAGGGAGTTCCAGACTGCACCCCAGCCCAAAAGGCTGGCATCTGTCGTTACTATTGTCTAATCTGGCCTGCGGAAGGTCATACCCTTGGACAGATGGACCCGAGATAGCCACCAGAGAAGAGAATCCCTGGTCTCTTGATCCAGATTTAGTAGAGGGGACAAATCTGTTTAATCCCCATTCCACTGACTGAGCATGCAGAGTTGCAGCGGTCTGAGATGTAGGCGGGCAAACGGCACTATGTCCATTGCCGCTACCATTAAGCCGATTACTTCCATACACTGAGCCACTGAAGGGTGAGAAGTAGAATAAAGAACACGGCAGGAATTTAGAAGTTTTGACAACCTGGTCTCTGTCAGGTAAATCTTCATTTCTACAGAATCTATCAGAGTTCCTAGGGAGGAAACTCTTGTGAGAGGGGATAGAGAACTCTTTTCCTCGTTCACCTTCCACCCATGAGACCTCAGGAATGCCAGAACAATGTCCGTATGGGACCTGGCGATTTGAAAATTTGACACCTGTATCAGGATGTTGTCTAGATAAGGGGCTACTGCTATACCCTGTGGCCTTAGGACCGCTAGGAGTGACCCTAGAACCTTCGTAAAGATTCTTGGTGCCGTAGCTAACCCAAAGGGAAGAGCCACAAACTGGTAATGCATGTCTAGGAAGGCGAACCTGAGAAACCGATGATGATCTCTGTGTATTGGAATGTGAAGATAAGCATCCTTTAAGTCCACGGTAGTCATATATTGACCCTCCTTGATCATAGGTAGGATGGTTCGAATAGTCTCCATCTTGAAGGATTTGACCCTGAGAAATTTGTTTAAGATCTTGAGATCTAAGATTGGTCTGAAGGTTCCCTCTTTCTTGGGAACTACAAACAGATTTGAATAGAAGCCTTGCCCCTGTTCCTCCTTTGGAACTGGGTGGATCACTCCCATAACTAGGAGGTCTTGAACACAATGTAAGAATGCCTCTCTCTTTATCTGGTTTGCAGATAATTGTGAGAGATGAAATATCCCTTTTGGGGAAGAAGCTTTGAAGTCCAGAAGATATCCCTGGGACACAATTTCCAACGCCCAGGGATCCTGGACATCTCTTGCCCAAGCCTGGGCGAAGAGAGAAAGTCTGCCCCCTACTAGATCCGTTTCCGGATCGGGGGCTGATCCTTCATGCTGTCTTAGAGGCAGCAGCAGGTTTTTTGGCCTGCTTTCCTTTGTTCCAAGCCTGGTTAGGTCTCCAGACTGGCTTGGACTGGGCAAAATTTCCCTCTTGTTTTGTATTAGAGGAAGTTGAAGCTGCGCCACTCTTGAAGTTTCGAAAGGAATGAAAATTAGTCTGTTTGGTCCTTAATTTGTTGGACCTATCCTGAGGAAGGGCGTGACCTTTTCCTCCAGTAATATCAGAAATGATCTCCTTCAGTCCAGGCCCGAATAGGGTCTGCCCCTTGAAGGGAATGTTGAGAAGCTTAGACTTTGAAGTAACGTTAGCTGACCAGGATTTAAGCCATAGCGCCCTACGCGCCTGAATAGCAAAACCTGAGTTCTTAGCCGTTAGCTTGGTTAAATGAACAACGGCGTCAGAAACAAATGAATTGGCTAGCTTAAGAGCTTTAAGCTTGTCAAGGATATCATCCAACAGGGTTTCTACCTGTAGAGCCTCTTCTAGAGATTCAAACCAGAAGGCCGCAGCAGCAGTGACTGGGGCAATGCATGCAAGAGGCTGGAGAATAAAACCTTGTTGAATAAAAATGTTCTTAAGGTAACCCTCTAATTTTTTGTCCATTGGATCTAGAAAAGCACAATTGTCCTCGACCGGGATAGTTGTACGCTTCGCTAGGGTAGAGACTGCTCCCTCCACCTTAGGGACCGTCTGCCACAAGTCCCGTGTAGCGGCATCTATAGGGAACATCTTTTTAAAAACAGGAGGGGGAGAGAAAGGTACACCTGGTCTATCCCATTCCTTAGTAATAATATCTGAAAACCTCTTAGGGATTGGAAAAACATCAGTGTAAACAGGCACTGCATAGTATTTATCCAACTAACACAATTTCTCTGGGACTACAATGGCGTCACAGTCATCCAGAGTTGCTAAAACCTCCCTGAGCAACACGCAGAGGTGTTCAAGCTTAAATTTAAACGTAGACATATCAGAATCAGGTTGAAGTGTCTTCCCTGAATCAGAAAAATCACCCACAGATAGAAGCTCTCCTGCTTCGGCTTCTGCACATTGTGAGGGTATATCAGACATAGCTACTAAAGCATCAGAGAGCTCTGTATTTGTTCTAGCCCCAGAGCTATCTTGCTTTCCTTGTAACTCTGGCAGCTTGGACAATACCTCTGTAAGGGTATGATTCATAACTACTGCCATGTCTTGTAAGGTAAATGCAATGGGCGCGCTAGATGTACTTGGCATCCCTTGAGTGGGAGTTATAGGTTCTGACACGTGGGGAGAGTTAGTCGGCATAACTTCCCCCTTGTCAATTTCCTCTGGTGATAAATTTTTTAAAGCCACAATATGGTCTTTATAATTTATAGTAAGATCAGTGCATTTGGTACACATTCTAAGAGGGGGTTCCACAATGGCTTCTAAACATAATGAACAAGGAGTTTCCTCTATGTCAGACATGTTTAACAGACTAGTAATGAGACCAGCAAGCTTGGAAAACACTTTAATAAATGTGAAAAAGCAAAATATAAAAAACGGTACTGTGCCTTTAAGGAAAAAAACAATCACATAAACTGCAAATACAGTGAAAAAAAGCAGTAAACTCTACGAAATTTTTACAGTGTGTATAATAGACTAAAGTAGCATTGCACCCACTTGCAAATGGATGATTAACCCCTCAGTCTCAAAAATGAATTTGAAAAACGGTAAAACCGTTATAAACAGTCACAAGCAAACTGCCACAGCTCTACTGTGGCTCCTCAGTGAGATCCCATAAAAAAGGAAATCTGTAACGGCACTTTGAGGAAGTAGTTGTTTTGTAACAAATGACTACTCACATTTGTTGGAGCTTTCGACTAAGCTCAAGGATATGCGCACTCCCACTTTATACTGATGGGAAAACAGTACACTAGGCAAAACTTGGATACAAATTAATTTTAAAATATATAAAAGCGTCACATAAGCCTTGATAACACCACAATGTAAGGGTACAAAAGCAGATATGCTGTAATAAATGTTTCAAATCGCCAAACTTGCAAAGAGGTAAATGGATCAGCAGGAGTGTGACCGCCGAAACCAAAACCTCTTTAGTAGCAAGACAATAGCGCTAAGCCCTCAGGTGTCCTGGCTAGTGTAGAGACGCGATAAAACTCAATATAGAACAGTTCAGTTCCGACATACGTTTCACTGGTATGCTTTGTCAAGGAATGTTAGTGCGCATGTCCAAGAGTCCTTTTAAACAATCCATTGATGAGTTTCTGCCAGGTTTGTGGTTACATCCTCCATTTTGGAAGTTGGCATTTAGGTAATTTGTCATTAAACAACTAGTATGTTTTTCAACTTCTTTCAGTTTTATACATTTTGTTGATATATGCATAGATGTTAAGATGGATAACCAGAATTTGGAAATTATGCATTATAATGTTATAGCATTATACATATATGCAAAACTTCAAAAAACATAATCACATTGTGCCTGCAATTAGTGTCTATACTGAGGATATATGTAGGTATTTGTTTTTTTAACCCCTTATTGTGAAGGTATTAGTTATATCTTTTTTAGTTTAAGTGATGTTTCTGACTATATGTCCTATGGACCATAATTCAACTACTAGCCTTATTATAAACCTAGTTGTATCGTAATGTTTTCAAAAATAGATTTTATTTGTTAGCATGTGACATGTTTAAAAACATATATTGTACTTGTATGTGTTTGCGCTGAAAAGTTATGATAGGATGTTGAGGTTACTGTTTCTAACTATGTGTTTAATTTTACATTTGGGGTTCCATATATTGAAAATAAGTTTGTGAAACATTCTAAAACTACCTAGCACTGACAATATAAGTGTGGACAAAGTAAAAAAAAAAAAAAATGAAAAATTGTTACAATGGAAACCCATATTTTATACTAGATTGTACCACTTGAGTGTAAGCTTTTGTATTGTGTGTTAGTCCATTTTAATACCCTACTGAGAACAAGTGAATTTGAAGCACCAGACTGGTATCAAAATATTCAAACTAGGGGTTAATTCCCCAATGTATTAACACTATGTGACTATTGTTCTCCAACACTGTGTGTTGTATATTTATTACCTTACTTCAAATACACAGGGTATAACACCCAAACAAGCTATTATTGGGTTAAACCAGAATATTAGAGCTGTACAAATATATTAGCAAATCCACATCATTTAGTGACTCTTGTGTATAATAATAAATATTAGATGCTTTACAAATAAACACAATTAATAAATATAATAAAGTATCTTTTCATTTATGACCAACTATTTGAGTAAAGCTTTTTTGTTATGAGACTGTATCAATATGGAATAATTTGATACAATAAGCTAAAGTAGACTATTAGCAAAATATACTACCTACTTTACTATATTTAACTCATTGTGATCAGGCTATTTAATTAGTTCTCAGCATCTGAGAGTGTTTTTAAAGTAACTTTCCAGCATTTTATATTTAATTTTTACATGAATAAAAGTTATGTTTTAACGTAGAGCACGAATGCTCACTTAACCATCAGCTACTCTGACTTGCCTTATGTAATAGAGTATTTTCACTACGTACTGATGTACCCTAGATTAACCCTTTGAGTGCTAGACATGTAGGGGTCAATCCGATAAAAATCGTCGCCCGCAAAAGCCGGCGACGCCAATATTTGCGCTGGTTTGGTATCCAATATACGGCGTAACCTAGAAGTTACGCGCGTATATTTCTGCCGTCGCCCGTAGTTTTTTGGGCCATAAGCAGGTATACCAAACCAGCGCAGTTTGGTATCCAATATGCAGCGTAAGGACTTACGTGGCGAAAATGGAGAAATCTTACTCCATTTTCACCTCGCCACAAAAAGCAGCCGTAAGAAGCCTTACGCTGACTATTGGAGCCCCGTAACTCCCTAAACTAGCTAGAAAATAAACCTAACACCTAACGCATGTGCAATGTCTATCTAGCTGTCACCCGCGATCTGCTAAATAAAACCTAACACCTAACGCATGCGCAATGTCTATCAACCTGTCAACCGCGATCCCCCGCCGCAATCCCTAATAAAGTTATTAACCCCTAAACCGCCGCTCCCGGACCCAGCCGCCATCTACATAAACTAACCCCCTACTGTGAGCCCCTAAAACCGCCGCCACCTACCTTATCTATCGCCTAATGTGAACCCCTAAAACCGCCGCCATCTACCTTATCTATCCCCTAATGTGAACACCTTACACCGCTGCCATCTACCTTATCTATCCCCTAATCTGACCCCTTGGTTCAGCCAATCGGATTGAACTTGAATCTGATTGGCTGATTCAATCAGCCAATCAGATTTTTCTACCTTAATTCCGATTGGCTGATAGAATCCTATCAGCCAATCGGAATTCGGCGGACGCCATCTTGGATGACGTCATTTAAAGATACCTCATTCGTCGTTCAGTCGTCGGCCGGGATGGATGCTCAGCGGCGGCGGAGCGAAGAAAGAAGATTGAAGATGCCGCTTGATGGAAGATGCTGCCGGAAGGAAGAAGACTTTGCTGCCGCTTGGAGGAAGACATCGCCGGGATGAAGAATTCTTCTTTGCCGCTTGGAGGAAGACATCGCCCGGATCGGATGAGGAGTTCGGCCCGGTGTGGTGAAGACAAGGTAGGGAGATCTTCAGGGGGGTAGTGTTAGGCTTTTTTAAGGGGGGTTTGGGTGGGTTTAGAATAGGGGTATGTGGGTGGTGGGTTGTAATGTTGGGGGGGGGGGTATATTTATTGAAATGCAAAAGAGCTGAATTCTTTGGGGCATGCCCCACAAAAGGCCCTTTTAAGGGCTGGTAAGGTAAAGAGCTTTGAACTTTTTTTAATTTAGAATAGGGCAGGGAATTTTTTTTATTTTGGGGGGCTTTATTATTTTATTAGGGGGCTTAGAATAGGTGTAATTAGCTTAAAAATCTTGTAATCTTTTTTTTATTTTTTGTAATTTAGTGTTTGTTTGTTTTTGTAATTTAGTTTAGTTTATTTAATTGTATTTTTAGATAGATATTTGTAGTTTATTTAATTTATTGATAGTGTAGGTGTATTTGTAACTTAGGTTAGGATTTATTTTACAGGTAATTGGGTAATTATTTTAACTAGGTAGATATTAAATAGTTAATAACTATTTAATAGCTATTATACCTAGTTAAAATAAATAACAATTTACCTGTAAAATAAATATAAACCCTAAAATAGCTACAATGTAATTATTAATTATATTGTAGCTATCTTAGGGTTTATTTTATAGGTAAGTATTTAGATTTAAATAGGAATATTTTAGTTTATAATATGAATTAGATTAATTTAATAAGAATTTAGTTAGGTGTGTTAGGGTTAGATAGAGTTAAAATAGTTAATATAAATACTATAGTAACTATATTAACTATATGAACCCTAATATAATTAGGGTTAATATAGTTAATATATATAATGTAATAACTATATTAACTATAATATACTTAGGGTTAATATAGATAACATAGCTGGCGGCGGGGTAGGTAGATTAAATTAGGGGTTAATAATTTTAATATAGATGGCGGCGGGGTAGGGGGATTAAATTAGGGGTTAATAATTTTAAAATAGATGGCGGCGGTGTTAGGGGCTCACTTTAGGGGGTTATAGATTTAATATAGCTGGCGGCGGTTTAGGGGTTAATAACTTTATTAGGTTGCGGCGGGCTACGGGAGCGGCGGTTTAGGGGTTAATAACTTTTTTTATTGTTAGGCTAGTGAGGGGGGATAGCGGATAGAGGGTTAGACGTGTCGGGCTATGTTTAGGAGGCGTGTTAGACAGTGCGGATGATTTAGACTTTAGTCAGGTTTTGTAGGCGCCGGCAGTTTCTAATGTGGCGCAAGTCACTGGCGACTCCAAAAATCTGTACTTACGCAGATTTCTGGACATCGCTACTTTGTCAGACTTGCGCCACTTTAGCAACTGACGGCGCCGCATATTGGATAGCTCGAGTTGCGAGCTGAAACTGCGGGTGACGCGGGTTCCCTCGCTTGTGCCGCAAACTGCGCTGTTTATCGGATCGCGCCCGTAGTCTGTCTAGTTAGAGCTTCTCTCTACTAAAATCTTCATATGTTGAATACTACATAGCACCTACTCTAGTTAATACAGTTTTGAATGGGAATATTGCCCACATATACTAAATTTTGATAAGGGGTTACAAAGAAATATAGAGTATTAAAGTAATATTTGTATAGCAGTGCCGTTGATACCCCCCTTTCTCCAGATTAAATCTTAGGAGAGCTCTGTAGATGAAACACATATATCCATGAGAATCAAATTACCTAGCAGTGTGTGGAATGGGAAATGACGATAAATAGGGTGAAGTGTGTCATGTGATCAGAAACATTAAAGGGCAAGTACATATATTCCTGACACCTGGTGACAATGGATGTCATCAACTTAAATACAATCATCCTTCACAATCATGGGTTGGAGATGGTCAGGAGAATCCTGATACAGAATGAATATAACACAGGTCCTCCTATAGAGTTTTTGATAAACTTGATGGAGTTCTGTCTGGTTAAGAATTATTTTCGTTTTGAGAATAGTTTTTATTTACAAACATTAGGCACGGCGATAGGGTCTAATATGGCCCCATCATATGCCAACATATACATGTCTATGTATGAAAAGGAGTATATTCTTCTTCCAGAACAGAGCTCCATCAAGTTTTATCGTCGTTATATAGACAAAGTCTTTTTGATTTGGGGAGGTAGTGCAGAATCTATAATAAAATGGTTTAACAATCTTAATACCATTGAATCCACTGTACGCTTTAAATTTGAAAGTGACCTGGATAAAATACACTTTTTGGATGTTGAGATTTATAAAGAAGATACTGATAAGGGTCTTAGGCTACACACTACATTGTACAGTAAGTCGACCGATAAAAATTCTCTATTGCACTATACTAGTTTTCACCCACAGTTTCAAAAAACAGGTGTGAGCTACTCCCAGGTCCTGCATGTTGTTCGCAACAATACTGAGGAGGTCCACAAGAAGAAACAACTGGACAAAATGTCTCAATGTTTCAGTGATAGGGGATACCCAGAGACTTTTGTGAAAAGACAATGTGAGACAACACATACCCTTACCCAACAAGCCATCAGTTCCAGACCACAAAAACCAGAGGACAAACATTTAAAGTTTATTACTACATACACACCAGCATCTGGAGTCATCCAGAAGATTGTTAATCAACATTGGCCTATTCTATCAACGGATACAAGTTTACTGTTTGGAGATTTTCCGCCACCGAGATTGGTATACAAAAGATTAAGGAATCTCAGGGATTTTCTGGTCAAGACAGACCCGGTTCGATGTTACCATAAGGTAACCTGGTTACCACAAGGCAAGAAAGGATGTTATAGGTGTGGAAATTGCATACCATGCAATGGCATGATCACGGGAATCCGGTTCAACTATCCACATACTAACCATATGTTTCAAATTCACCACCGTTTGACATGTATATCTGATCATGTCATTTATGTCATCATTTGTCCATGCTCCCTATATTATGTGGGTAAGACCATTACCACATTTAGGGAGAGGTTGGCGAACCATAAATCTGTGATTAGGTTAGCTTTTGAAAAAGGTGGATCTGACCAACCTGTGGCCCGGCATTTCCAACAGGCAGGACACGCAATCTCATCCATGAGAAATATATGCATAAACCAGGTTCTGAAATCCAGACGGGGTGGTGATCGAGCCAGAGCCTTGCTAAGGATGGAATCAAGATGGATACATAAATTGGATACAATTACACCTAGGGGGTTGAATACCATGGTTGACTACAGCTGCTTCTACAAATAGGACTATGGGCTTCCTCTTCTCATAAATATTTACATACAAATTTCTACCATGTCCTTGAGGCACATTGTTTTTACTTTATGTCGGTCTAGCAATGTTATATGATTTGAACCATTTGGCACAGCAGACTACTAAACAGGCTTTCATTAAGTGTGTCATATGCCCGTATTGTCAAGCATATTCTTATGAGCTTTATCTGTGGTTCTCAATGCTAGAATCATCTTTTTTGTACATAGGATTGTTATTTTTATTTTTATATTAATATTCTGCTCGTTCTGCTGCATACTGTAAATTAGTTGATTCCAGTTTAACATATTGAAGGTCCGCATTGGATACCGCGTTGCCATGACCACGCATATCAACTAAGCTAGTGGAAAGGGGATCTGACAATCACCCGGAAGCATGACGCTATTTGGGTGCAATGTCTGAGCGGTATGTTGATACTTTGCCATGGCGCCGGGCGTCTATACCCGATCCAGCTGTACACAGCACGGATGATTTTTGCAGTTCTCTTCTAGCGTATCAGGTAAAGGTTAGGGGGTTTATAAAGTGTCTGCTTTATTTGAAAGTTTTATTGTTCTAAGTTTAGGTAGTTATAGGAATAAAAGGGCGAAATAGGAAGTTTATTCCTTAAGTTATCCACTTACTCCAATTAGTTTAAAAAGAGACAAAGGGGCTGATTTATCAAATGGCGGGCGGACATGATTCTCTGTAGTTTTTTATGGTGTGCACTATGCTGATGTTATCTGTCCAAAACCTGACACTTTTGTCTCTTATTAGCTTGTGCCATAATTCTACAGCCACCATAATTGGAAACAGTTCCAAAAGTGTGAGTTTTTTTTGTTGCTCCTATGTCTACCCAATGTTGTGGCTATCTTTCTGCGCACTACTGCCCCTACAAGTATGCACCAAAACCATAAGCCACTGCAGCATCAGTAAACAATTTATAACCTGGTTAGAGTATGGGCAATTCTGCCTGATCCGCACACCATTGAATGCCTTTGCAAATTATTCCCACATTGCTAAGTCCTGCCTAAATTTTCTTGACAACCTGATTTTCTCTTTGGCATTGGACATTTCTGCTGTGGATTGTTCTATACATCTATTAAAGGGACACTCAGGTTAAATTAAATTTTCATGATTCAGATAGAGCAGTAATTTTAAACAACTTTCCAATTTACTTCCATTAAAAAAAATGTGCACAGTCTTTTATATTTACAATTTTTGAGTCACCAGATCCTACTGAGCATGTGCAAGAATTCACAGACTATACGTATACGCATTTGTGATTGGCTGATTGCTATCACATGGTACAAGGGGAGTGGAAATATACATAACTTTGAAATTTGTTATAAAAAAATCTACTACTCATTTGAAGTTCAGAATAAGTGCTATTGCATTGTCTTGTTATCTTGCATTTGTTGATTATGCAAATCTAATGTGTTGACTGGTCCTTTAAAGGGACACTCAGGTAAAATTAAACTTTAATGATTCAGATACAGCATGTAATTTTAAACATCTTTCCAATTTACTTCCATTAAAAAAATGTGCACAGTCTTTTATATTTACACTTTTTGAGTCACCAGCTCCTACTGAGCATGTGCGAGAATTCTCAGACTATATGTATATGCATTTGTGATTGGCTGATGGCTATCACATGGTACAGGGGGAGTGGAAATATACATAACTTTAAAATTTGTTAGAAAAAAATCTACTACTCATTTGAAATTCAGAGTAAATGCTATTGTATTGTCTTGTTATCTTGCATTTGTTGATTATGCAAATATACTGTGTTTACTGGTCCTTTAAATATTCTGCCCATGGATATAAGCCTGCATGTGAAATTTCATATACCCACCAATGAATGCATCTCTTTTAAAGTTATGTGTTGCCTGTGTTTTGATTGTGTTTATAAGACTAGCAGCTTGATTAGTTTGTTCTGAGGTAGGTGGCACTTTTGGCCATTGGTTTCTATCTGTATGCCCAAAAATGACAGGGAAGATCTGTATTTTCCTCTGCTATAAGCACCACCATTTCTACCAACAGTTCACTCATATGTGACATTAAAGTATTACACTGCCCTGTACCTGTCCTTCCTACTTACAGGAAGTCATCCAAGTAGTGTGCTACCCCATCTAGTCTGCTTTGTTCTACCATGTGTCATGTATAAAAGAGCTAAATTCTTTGAAGTATGCACATAATAGTGAGCTATAGTACTTTCCTTAGAATTGTAATCCCATTAGTTTTTAACTACTTGGATTTAATGGTAACAACCTGAAGGCTGATTCTATGTCCAGTTTAGCCAACTCTGAGCGCAGCCCTAGATGTCTTATCATTTGCCATTTCAAATGTTTGGTATTTAAAGGGATACTATAGAGCATGCAATTTTAAGCAACTTTCTAATTTACTCCTATTATTTTTCTTCGTTCTTTTGCTATCTTTATTTGAAAAAGCAAGAATGTAAGGTTATCAGGAGGTAAAAAGTTTATGGTGTAAAAGGCCAAGTCTGCTCCCATACAACTACGTTACTTGTTTAAATGCACTGCAAACTCATATGCTTGTATTATGATGTCAATCAACAGGCATTTTAAAGAGACCGGGCATAACAGTTCACTATCATCGTGACCAGATATCCTCTTATGCCATATTCAGTGATCCAGTACATGTAGAAAAATAATTATATCTCTCTTGCCCTTTTCCAGAGCTCAATTCTCAGTCTATGTCTGCCCTTTGGCTAGGTGTATCTATATAGGCCCCAAGATCGCTTAACAACTTTCAGAGTAGAATGTTGGAGCAAGCAGCTCTACACTCACCAAGTCCCTGGAGAATCAGACAGAGCTGTGGCATGTAGCCGAAATCCTCCTTCATCCATCCTAGGTACAGCGTCAGTGGGGGAAACAGGTTCCCCTTTTCCTCTGCAACGCTGATAGCAAACCATGTGGCTCCTGCCAGTCAATCGGAAGACGAACTGGCTCCGGCCCCTGTGAACATCAGAATCAGCTGTTTTCCGGCGTGCTGTGTGTGCTTACACTACGAAATCACAATGAGTCTTCTGCTTTGGATTCTCTCCAATCGAGAACGGAGTGGAGCTGCTACTAGGAGCTGGCCCACTTTTGGTTCAGCACCTGGGTAGTGCTTGCTGATTGGTGGCTACTCCTTTTTCACAAAAGCTTCAGAATTTTATACCCTTACTACCCTGGAAGTCCCCGTCTGAGCCAGCATCATGTTCATATATCTGAGCATGAGCTCACCCTGGAGAGGTCTATCCTTGCAAGTAGCCGGCTGCATAGACCATGAAACCTTTTCTTTAGCATCTGCTGATTCCTTCACTTTTATAGCTTCATTTGTTAATTTAACCCATCTATGCATTTCCCCATTCTGGCTTTTTTAATAGTTTTTGTTTTAAGTGTTCCAATAATTGGTCTGCTTCAAATGGATGCTGCTTTCTTCGCTGCTCCATAACTTGTCCGCAGATCAGGATGATTGACACCCTCCTGCTAGCAGACAATTTCACAAGAAATGCTTGTGCAATGTTAAATGCCAACAGAGTATGCTACAGCAAATCATATCTGCTTGACATTTAATAAATTGACCCAAATGTATATGTGAAGAAAGGGTAATTGACATGTTGGTCTGATAGGCAGCCTGGTTAATTCTATTTTTATTTTTTAATCTTTTGCTCATTTTTTACAAAAGCTTCAGAATTTTATACCCTTACTACCCTGGAAGTCCTCCTCTGAGTCTTAACCAGAAGTTCTAGATTCAGACTTGGATGAAGAATCTGAATCATTAAATTGTATTGTTCTCCATACTGGTACACTGCCCTGGTCAATGCACCACTTGTTTTGGACCTGTCTCTGCTTTGTCCAGAATGTCATCTGTCCCACCGTGCACTGTCTGTTAGGGGAGGTAGAATCAATATCCTTCCCTAGGGTGTCAGCATAGCTGTGTAGGAGGAAACCAAAAGAGGGGCCAGGGAGAACATGATGGGGGCAGAGGTGAGGGTAGGGAGGATGGGAGCTGTATGACTGGTCCAGAGAAGGCAGGTAACTATCTTGCAAAACAGGAAGGGGGGCTAGCAACCTGGAGGCAGCAAACTTTGATGTTAGCAGATGGGGTATTGCTAAGCTCACTCTATGGGGCTGGTGGAGGAAGGTATAAGGGCTTGTAGGCCCCATGGCAAGCAATATGGGGAACCTTATTGGAGGGTGCTTGCGCTGAACAGTTGCCAAAGGAGGCCTGGTGCAGTTAACTTTTCTGAACATGGAATGTCCAGGTGAATACTGAGGCCCCTTTTCACTTACTGATGCTCGTTTGCTGGGGTGGGGGAATCCTGGCCTTCTGCTACCTGTTTTTATTCCTCCTGGACTAAAAATACTGTATGCTGCAACTTTTGGTTTTGGGATCCAACTTGGTGGTAGGAGCGAGATGTGGTGGATGGGAGGAAGAGGGTGAGCAACCAAAGGGAGGGAGGGAGTGCAGAGAGACCACAAAGTTCAAAGGAAGGGAAAACCAAGAAGAGAGAGGGGCTGCAGGGAGGGAGGAAGGGATAAGATCAGGGGAGGGAGAGCCAGAGTACAGAAAAAGAAGGGAGCCAGAAGACAGTGAATCCTTATCGGAGCATGAAGGATACATGAGGCCAGCAGATGAGGGAGCAAAGGATGAGAGACAGGACAGGAGGCAAGAGGAACAGGCAGAGAGGAAGGAGGCTCAGTAGGGGAAATGTTCTTACTCTTACCTGTCCTCTTCTTTCTCAGCAGCTCCACTTCAATGATGCTGTCCTGGACACGTTTTAAATGAACCTTGATGTGTGTTCTACAATCCAATATTAAGTCTTCAATTCTGCAGTGGCAAGAAAGAAGTAATAATTAGTGGCCTGCCAAGGGGTGTATTTTGACCTTGGGGGAAAAAGGCACTTGCCTAGGGCGGAAGATTTGGCAGAGGGCAGCACTTTTTTGTGGCTTTATTTGTAAGAAGCTTACAGTTATTTTAGAAGTATTATACAGGTATATAATAGGCGATTTTGCCTAAAGAGCTTACATTCATGGGGAGGTTTAATAAGAAATTGCCCATGGATCTTACAGTTTAGAGGCATGTGGGTGTGAACATTTATTTTGGAAAAGCCATAAAAAAAAATCACATTACTCCCTGAAAAAAAAAATACTATGGCCAAAGAAGGCCTAAAACCTTGGGGAGGGCGCAGCAGAAATTTGAGTGCCTAGGGCATCACAAAAACTAAATACGCCACTGGGTCTTCAAGCCCCTGCACAGGTAAGTCCTTATATTCCCTATTACCCCTCCCCTTTTTTCAGCTTTTCTACTACCTGCCCACTATGGTATGCAGCTCCACCTCCTCCCCCAGCTAAAGCACATTACCATTACCTACCTTCTAATTACTCTGTAACCAACATTCATCTTATATCTGTCATAAAAAAGGTCTTCATCTCAAAATAGATATATACTCACCTTTACTTATATATATTCATAGTAAAACGAAACGTGTAATACACCAGGGGGAGCACAACACTCTCACGGTCTCCAGTTGTATGACCACCAATTAGTATTAATATTTGTTCTCATATGACCTGATTTCTTTTTTCTTTGTTTTTTAGATTTGCTTTTGGCTTGCAAGGCAGAACAATTATTCCAAACACATGTAAGAATTTATTGTATGTCCCATTGTTTACAGAAAAATTAATGGATTTGTTTCAATAAAACTCATTGTCCAGGGAGACTTAACTCTCCAGACCAAACTTCACAGGAAAAAATAGAGATTCGTTATTTTAACAAATGAGCTGCGAGCAGTAAGTTTAGTACCACAGAAATCAACAGACCTCGCAACCTTAATCTTTTGCATGAATTGTGAAGGGCATCACTTTAAATGGACAAAAAAGTGCAAAAGGTGATATTTAAAGGGACACGAAACCCCCAAAAATCTTTCATTATTCAGATAGAGATACAATTTAAAAAAAGTTTCCAATTTACTTTTATTATCAAATTAGCTTTGTTCTAATGTTATTCTTTGTTGAAGAGATATCTAAATAGGTAGTGTGCACTGTCTGAAGCACTACATGACATTAAGTAGTGCTGCCATCTAGTGTTCTTGCTTATGTATAACATTGTTGAAAACTTCTGCCATATAGTGCTGCAGACAAATGCAAGTGCCTAAGCTTACCTTCTTGCTTTTCAACAAAACGATAACAAGAATACAAAGACATTTTGATAATAGAAGTAGATAAGAAAGTTCTTTAAAATTGTATATTCTATCTGAATCATGAAATAAAAGTTTGGGGTTTTATGTCCCTTTAAATTGCTTGTATTTCCATTATGTATTAAAATTGTTTATACAATACATTATCAGAGCATTTATATTCAATATTCCATAAATGTCCTTGCATCCTATCACGTAGAGTTCTGCTTGTTTGCCCAATGTATTGCAAATTACATGAACATTGTAATAGGTAGATAATATTTTTATCTGTGCATCTTAGAATCTTTCTTATCTTAACAACTCTATTCTGAAATTTGATTTAGTTTCTCTTTTTTTGGTACTGCGTCTGCATGCCTTACATAGTCTACAAGGAAAAAAATCTAGTAACTTTTCCCCTTTTAGATCTATATCACGTAAAATATTTATTTTATTCTTAAATTCACTTGGGGCTTATTAATTCTTAAAATTCTGTTAAAATCTGACAGCGCTCAACCTTGTGTCTGTAGCTCCTAGTATTGTGGGTACCAGCGCCCCCAAAAAGGTGAATGTAGTGCTTTTTTTACACACTTCATCATTTCACCGTTTATCGAGGGATATATAAGGATAATTGTTTTAAAATAGAATCTTCATATTGGACATTCACTCTCTGGAAAGAATTTAAAGTTTGGGACCTACATATTTATGGACACCTACTCAGTAAATTGATTTTTTTATATATTTATATTTTTTATCCAACCATCAACCAGCTTATCAGTTAACAGCTGTTTTATTGTAATTTATTTTGTGATTAAGATTGTATTTTGTTGTGGTTTTTAACCACAATTGTATTGTTTTTTATATAGATATATGCATATTTTATTGTTAATTTTAAGTGGATCCACTTTTGTATCTTGTTTGTATATTTTAGCTATAAGTAGCTTATAAAATATTTTATATACCCCTATAGAATTTCCATATATTTTTTATTTAAATAATCTTGTCACTACTAGTGTCTTAGCCTTTTTGAGGAGGCGCTCTGTGTATTTATTTTTAATTCTTAAAATTCCTAGCTCTTCTAAATATCATATCTGGATGTTCCTTGACTTTATCTCCTAAAATCAGATTATTTCCAATAAAGTGCCAGTTCTTTCTTAGAAATTTTCTAACCTCATGATGTTAGGAGGTGAAATTAGTGATAAAATAATTATCTAAGGTTTATATCTCCTGAATTCCCTTAACTTTTCCTATTCACATTTTTTTTATTTATAAGAACATTCCTATGCACATTCCTGACTTTTCTAATTTGGTTTACTTTTTGCATATCATAACCTTTTCCTTCAAAGTGATTGAATAGAGTCTCTGACTGCATTTCTAAACTTTTTAAATCAGAGAAATTCTTCTTAATATGTAGAAACTGACCCTTGGGTATGTTAGATTTCCAATTTTCCAAATGACAACTCTCACTATGGATGTCATTATTGGTATCTATCTGTTTGAAATAAGTTCTAGTTGTAATATTATTCTCAATCATTTCAATGTCCATCTAGGAATTGTATCTTATTGCAACTAAGCTCATATGTAAATTGCATGTAAATGGTCTATACTCAGCCATCTCTCATAACAAAGTTCTAACATTTCATGACAGATATTGGAATTATGATGCTGAGTATAATAGCTTTGTTATATCTGTAACCACTTTTTTATTGACCTATATGGTGCACTAATAATAGCACGGGTCACAATACGCATTATCGCTGGACCACGCTATAATGAAATGCGTGCTACTTGAAATTGCAAGTCCATGGTAAATCCAGACCTCCCATTTGGTGCCAAAAGAATGGGGTGGGCGGAATTCATTTTTTTGTCCTCACTTATCTCCAGTGGAATCTACAGCTCTCTGTAGTATTGCAGCGCGCAGCGATGAGTGAGGAGTGTGTCCTCCGGTGCACTGCTAGAATACATAGAGAGCCAGAGAAATCTAAGTTTAATGCTCTGTGATTTAGCTGATCTTCCGTGTGCTGAAAGCTATATAGCATCGTGACAGGCAGCGTTTAGACAGCAACTAAATCACAGAGCATGGAGCTTCCGGGAGTACGTTATTCGCCCCCCAAACCAACATCACAGAGGTTAAATAGGGCAGAGGAAAGTGTTTATGTATGTTTTCCTGGAAGTTTAACTTTTATGCCATTCAATGCACTGTATACAGACTGCACAGAAGCCAAGTGAGACCTGGAAATGTTCTAGTTGTAATTTGTGTGAGTGTATGCTATTTGCAGGGGAGGACTAGGGGTCAAGGTGTTATTGTAAGGCTGCTATAATCTCAGGGAATGCAAAAGGGAGTACAAACAAAACAAAGTTAAAGGGGCCGATTTAGCAGTTTCCGTGTGAGCCGCCAGGCTCGCCGGAAACATAAGTTAAGAAGCAGCAGTCTTAACTCATCCGCCACCTCTGAGGCGACGGACAGCAGTCATACCGATCAGATACGATCGGGATGTTTGACATCTCCTGCTACCGGCCTATTGGCCATGAATCTGCAGGGGGCGGTATTCACTAGAAATGCTTGTGCAATGTTAAATGCCGATATCGTATCATGTCCGTCCGCATCTTAATAAATCAGCCCCATAATGTGAGTTAGGTATCATATTACTGAGTAAGGCTGAGCTGCTGCCCTCACAAATCAGTTTGCGCTAAAATGTTAACTTAAGCGAAGTTAGGGTGAAAGTGAAGAAAAAAATTAGCACGCCACTTGTAATCTGGCTTTATGTATATTTTTAGACATCGATAAAGTTAAACAAATATCCAAGTGAAACGCTTTCCAGCTTGTAAATCGGGCATATCCAAGCACATCATAAGCTTACGTATTTTTTAAATGTTATTTTGTTAGAGATTCATATCCACAACAATGATTAATTCTGCTCAGAAACTTTGAGGGACAACATTATTTACAATCGGCTAGATTACGAGTTTTGCGGTAAGAGCTGCTCGGTGCTAACTTGCAAGTTATTGTCACCGCTCACCTCCCTCTAGCGCTGCTATTACAGGTTTACAAAAACCCAGCGTCAGCGGGCAATATGTGAGCATTGAGCAAAATTGAGCTCCATACCGCACTCCAATACCAGCGCTGCTGTGAGCTGGTTTTGCGTGCTCGTGCACAATTTCCCCATAGACATCAATGGGGAGAGCCGGCTAAAAAAAAGCCTAACACCTGCAATAAAGGAGCGTAAAGCTCTGTAACGCAGCCCCATTGATTCCTATGGGGAAATAAAAAGTTATGTTTACACCTAACACCCTAACATAAACCCCGAGTCTAAACATCCCTAATCTGCCATCCCCGACATCGCCGACGCCTACATTACACTTATTAACCCCTAATCTGCCGCCCCCGACACCTCCGCCACCTACCTACACTTATTAACCCCTAATCTGCCGCCCCCAATGTCGCCGCCACCCACCTACACTTATTAACCCCTAATCTGCTGCCCCCAATGTCGTTGCCACCTACATAAATTTAATAACCCCTAATCTGCCGCCTCCAACACCACCGCCACCTACATTATACTTATTAACCCCTAATCTGCCATCCCTAACATTGCTGCCACCTACATTATACTTATTAACCCCAATATGCCGCCCCCAATGTCGCTGCCACCTACATAAATTTATTTACCCCTAATCTGCCGCCCCCAACGTCGCTGCCACTATACTAAAGTTAAAAACTCCTAAACCAAACCCTAAGTCTAACCCTAACACCCACTAACTTTATTATAATTAAAATAAATCTAAATAAAACTTACTATCATTAACTAAATAATTCCTATTTAAAACTAAACACTTACATGTAAAATAAACCCTAAGCTAGCTACAATATAACTAATAGTTACATTGTAGCTATCTTAGGTTTTATTTTTATTTCACAGGCAAGTCTGTATTTATTTTAACTAGGTAGAATAGTTACTAAATAGTTATTAACTATTTACTAGCTACCTAGCTAAAATAAATACAAATTTACCATCTTGTGGAACTCTCTGCCTCGCTCCACAAGACTCTCTTCTAGTTTTAAAAGCTTCAAGTGCTCCCTAAAGACTCTACTGTTCAGGGGGACGCATACAACCTATGCTAACCTTTCCTAATACCAGTTCCTCTCCTACACTGCAATCCCCTGAACCCTCTTAGCATGTAAGCCTAAAAGTCCAGCTGTTTGTAGATCACCTTCTTAAGAGCTGAATACAACAGTGCAACTCTTGGCAGGGCCCTCTACCCTATAATTGTTTTGTTGTACTCCCCCTTTGTTTATAGCGCTGCGGAATCTGTTGGCGCTCTACAAATAACCGATAATAATAATAATAATAAATTTACCTGTAAAATAAAACCTAACCTGTCTTACACTAACACCTAACCTTACACTACAATTAAATAAATTACATTAATTAAATACAATTAACTAAATTACAAAAAAATAAACACTAAATTACACAAAATAAAAAAGAAATTATCAAATATTTAAACTAATTACACCTAATCTAATAGCCCTATCAAAATAAAAAAGCCCCCGAAAAAAAAAAAACCCTAGCCTACAATAAACTACCAATAGCCCTTAAAAGTGTCTTTTGCGGGGCATTGCCCCAAAGAAATCAGCTCTTTTACCTGTAAAAAAAAAATACAAACAACCCCCCAACAGTAAAACCCACCACCCACACAACCAAACCCCCCAATTAAAACCTAATCTCCCCATTGCCCTGAAAAGGGCATTTGTATGAGCATTGCCCTTAAAAGGGCATTTAGCTCTTTTTCCGCCCAAACCCTAAGCTAAAAAACATAATTTATGTAAGAACTTACCTGATAAATTCATTTCTTTCATATTAGCAAGAGTCCATGAGCTAGTGACGTATGGGATATACATTCCTACCAGGAGGGGCAAAGTTTCCCAAACCTTAAAATGCCTATAAATACACCCCTCACCACACCCACAATTCAGTTTAACGAATAGCCAAGAAGTGGGGTGATAAAAAAGTGCGAAAGCATATAAAATAAGGAATTGGAATAATTGTGCTTTATACAAAAATCATAACCACCACAAAAAAAGGGCGGGCCTCATGGACTCTTGCTAATATGAAAGAAATGAATTTATCAGGTAAGTTCTTACATAAATTATGTTTTCTTTCATGTAATTAGCAAGAGTCCATGAGCTAGTGACGTATGGGATAATGATTACCCAAGATGTGGATCTTTCCACAAAAGAGTCACTAGAGAGGGAGGGATAAAATAAAGACAGCCAATTCCTGCTGAAAATAATCCACACCCAAAATAAAGTTTAATGAAAAACATAAGCAGAAGATTCAGACTGAAACCGCTGCCTGAAGTACTTTTCTACCAAAAACTGCTTCAGAAGAAGAAAATACATCAAAATGATAGAATTTAGTAAAAGTATGCAAAGAGGACCAAGTTGCTGCTTTGCAAATCTGATCAACCGAAACTTCATTCCTAAACGCCCAGGAAGTAGAAACTGACCTGGTAGAATGAGCTGTAATCCTCTGAGGCGGAGTTTTACCCGACTCAACATATGCAAGATGAATTAAAGATTTCAACCAAGATGCCAAAGAAATGGCAGAAGCTTTCTGGCCTTTTCTAGAACCGGAAAAGATAACAAATAGACTAGAAGTCTTTCGGAAAGACTTAGTAGCTTCAACATAATATTTCAAAGCTCTAACAACATCCAAAGAATGCAATGATTTCTCCTTAGAATTCTTAGGATTAGGACATAATGAAGGAACCACAATTTCTCTACTAATGTTGTTGGAATTCACAACTTTAGGTAAAAATTCAAAAGAAGTTCGAAACACCGCCTTATCCTGATGAAAAATCAGAAAAGGAGACTCACAAGAAAGAGCAGATAATTCAGAAACTCTTCTGGCAGAAGAGATGGCCAAAAGGAACAAAACTTTCCAAGAAAGTAATTAAATGACCAATGAATGCATAGGTTCAAAGGGAGGAGCTTGAAGAGCTCCCAGAACCAAATTCAAACTCCAAGGAGGAGAAATTGACTTAATGACAGGTTTTATACGAACCAAGCTTGTACAAAACAATGAATATCAGGAAGAATAGCAATCTTTCTGTGAAAAAGAACAGAAAGAGCAGAGATTTGTCCTTTCAAGGAACTTGCAGACAAACCCTTATCTAAACCATCCTGAAGAAACTGTAAAATTCTCGGTATTCTAAAAGAATGCCAAGAAAAATGATGAGAAAGACACCAAAAAATATAAGTCTTCCAGACTCTATAATATATCTCTCTAGATACAGATTTACGAGCCTGTAACATAGTATTAATCACAGAGTCAGAGAAACCTCTTTGACCAAGAATCAAGCGTTCAATCTCCATTCCTTTAAATTTAAGGATTTCAGATCCTGATGGAAAAAAGGACCTTGTGACAGAAGGTCTGGTCTTAACGGAAGAGTCCACGGTTGGCAAGAGGCCATCCGGACAAGATCCGCATACCAAAACCTGTGAGGCCATGCCGGAGCTACCAGCAGAACAAACGAGCATTCCTTCAGAATCTTGGAGATTACTCTTGGAAGAAAAACTAGAGGCGGAAAGATATAGGCAGGATGATACTTCCAAGGAAGTGATAATGCATCCACTGCCTCCGCCTGAGGATCCCGGGATCTGGACAGATATCTGGGAAGTTTCTTGTTTAGATGAGACGCCATCAGATCTATTTCTGGAAGTTCCCACATTTGAACAATCTGAAGAAATACCTCTGGGTGAAGAGACCATTAGCCCGGATGCAACGTTTGGCGACTGAGATAATCCGCTTCCCAATTGTCTACACCTGGGATATGAACCGCAGAGATTAGACAGGAGCTGGATTCCGCCCAAACCAAAATTCGAGATACTTCTTTCATAGCCAGAGGACTGTGAGTCCCTCCTTGATGATTGATGTATGCCACAGTTGTGACATTGTCTGTCTGAAAACAAATGAACGATTCTCTCTTCAGAAGAGGCCAAAACTGAAGAGCTCTGAAAATTGCACGGAGTTCCAAAATATTGATCGGTAATCTCACCTCCTGAGATTCCCAAACTCCTTGTGCCGTCAGAGATCCCCACACAGCTCCCCAACCTGTGAGACTTGTATCTGTTGAAATTACAGTCCAGGTCGGAAGCACAAAAGAAGCCCCCTGAATTAAACGATGGTGATCTGTCCACCACGTTAGAGAGTGTCGAACAATCGGTTTTAAAGATATTAATTGAGATATCTTTGTGTAATCCTTGCACCATTGATTCAGCATACAGAGCTGAAGAGGTCGCATGTGAAAACGAGCAAAGGGGATCGCGTCTGATGCAGCAGTCATAAGACCTAGAATTTCCATGCATAAAGTTACCGAAGGGAATGATTGTGACTGAAGGTTTCGACAAGCTGAAATCAATTTTAGACGTCTCTTGTCTGTTAAAGACAGAGTCATGGACACTGAATCTATCTGGAAACCCAGAAAGGTTACCCTTGACTGAGGAATCAATGAACGTTTTGGTAAATTGATCCTCCAACCATGATCTTGAAGAAACAACACAAGTCGATTCGTATGAGATTCTACAAATGAGAAGACTGAGCAAATACCAAGATAATCGTCCAAATAAGGAAATACCAAAACCCTGTTCTCTGATTACAGAAAGAAGGGCACCGAGAACCTTTGAAAAAAATTCTTGGAACTGAGGCTAGGCCAAACGGTAGAGCCACAAAACTGGTAATGCTTGTCTAAAAAGAGAATCTCAGACACTAAAAGTGATCTGGATGAATCGGAATATGCAGATACACATCCTGTAAATCTATTGTAGACATATAATGCCCTTGCTAAACAAAAGGCAGAATAGTCCTACAGTAACCATCTTGAATGTTGGTATCCTTACATAACGATTCAATATTGATAGATCCGGAACTGGTCTGAAGGAATTGACCTTCTTTGGTACAATGAAGAGATAAAATAAAACCCTTGCCCCTGTTCCAGAACTGGAACTGGCATAATTACTCCAGCCAACTCTAGATCTGAAACACATTTCAGAAATGCTGAGCCTTTGCTGTGTTAACTGGGACACGGGAAAGAAAAAAATCTTTTAGCAGGAGGCCTTAAATTGAAGCCAATTCTGTACCTTTCTGAAACAATGTTCTGAAACCAGAGATTGAGAACGGAATTGATCCAAATTCCTTTGAAGAAAACGTAATCTGCCCCATACCAGCTGAACTGGAAAAACGGGCCGCATCTTCATGGGTACTTAGGAGCTGACTATAGGTTTCTATAAGGCTTGGATATATTCCAAACTGGAAATAGTTTCCAAACTGATACCGCTCCTGAGGATGAAGGATCAGGCTTTTGTTCCTTATTATGAGAAAAAGAACGAAAAAATGATTATTACCCTGGAAAGAAAGGGAAAACAAAGTTGACTTAGAAGACATATCAGCATTCCAAGTTTAATCCATAAAGCTTTTCTAGCTAAAATAGCTAGAGACATATACCTGACATCAACTCTAATGATATCAAAAGATGGTATCACCAATAAAATTATTAGCATGTTATAGAATAATAATAATGCTATAAAATTATGATCTGTTACTTGTTGCGCTAAAACTTCTAACCAAAAAGTTGAAACTGCAGCAACATCCGGTAAAAATATAGCAGGTCTAAGAAGATTACCTGAACATAAGTAAACTTTTCTTAGAAAGGATTCAATTTTCTTATCTAAAGGATCCTTAAATTTAGTACTATCTGCCGTAGGAATAGTAGTACATTTTAGCAGGAATAGAGACAGCCCCAAACCTTAGGGATTTTGTCCCAAAAAACTCTAATCTGTCAGATGGCACAGGATATAATTGCTTAAACGTTTAGAAGGAGTAAAAGAATTACCCAAATTATTCCATTCCCTGGAAATTACTTCAGAAAAAGCATCAGGGAGATTAAACACTTCTGGAATAACTACAGGAGATTTAAAAACCCTATTTAAACGTTTAGATTTAGTATCAAGAGGACCAGAATCCTCTATATCTAAAGCAATTAATACTTCTTTAAATAAAGAACGAATAAATTCCATCTTGAACAAATACAAAGATTTAACAGCATCAACCTCTGAGACAGAAACTTCTGAACCAGAAGAACCATTATCAGTATCAGAACGATGATGTTCATTTAAAAATTCATCTGAAAAAAGAGAAGTTTTAAAAGACTTTTATGTAAACTAGAAGGAGAAATAACAGACATAGCCTTCTAAATGGATTTAAAAAATAAAATCTCTTATGTTTATCAGGAACACTCTGAAAATTAAATGTTGACGGAACAGCAACAGGTAATATAACAGTACTAAAGGAAATTTTATCTGCATTAATAAGTTTGTCATGACATGCAATACAAACAACAGCTGGAGAAACAGATACCAAAAATTTATAGCAGATACACTTAGCTTGGTAGCTCCAGCCCCGGGCAGTGATTTTCCTGAAGTAACTTCTGACTCAGTTGCAACGTGGAACATCTTGCAATATGTAATAGAAAAAACAACATATAAAGCAAATTGATCAAAATCCTTAAATGACAGTTTCAGGAATGGGAAAAAAATGCCAGTGAACAAGCTTCTAGCAACCAGAAGCAATAAATAATGAGACTTAAATAATGTGGAGACAAAAGCGACGCCCATATTTTTTTAGCACCAAACAAGACGCCCACATTATTTGGCGCCTAAATGCTTTTGGCGCCAAAAATGACGCCACATCCGGAACGCCGACATTTTTGGCGCAAAATAACGTCAAAAAAATGACGCAACTTCCGGCGACACGTATGACGCCGGAAACGGAAAAGAATTTTTGCGCCAAAAAAGTCCGCGCCAAGAATGACGCAATAAAATGAAGCATTTTCAGCCCCCGCGAGCCTAACAGCCCACAGGGAAAAAAGAGTCAAATTTTTGAAGGTAAGAAAAAATGATTAATTCAAATGCATTATCCCAAATATGAAACTGACTGTCTGAAAAATAAGGAAAGTTGAACATTCTGAGTCAAGGCAAATAAATGTTTGAATACATATATTTAGAACTTTATAAACAAAGTGCCCAACCATAGCTTAGAGTGTCACAGAAAATAAGATTTACTTACCCCAGGACACTCATCTACATGTTTGTAGAAAGCCAAACCAGTACTGAAACGAGAATCAGCAGAGGTAATGGTATATATAAGAGTATATCGTCGATCTGAAAAGGGAGGTAAGAGATGAATCTCTACGACCGATAACAGAGAACCTATGAAATAGACCCCGTAGAAGGAGATCATTGAATTCAAATAGGCAATACTCTCCTCACATCCCTCTGACATTCACTGCACGCTGAGAGGAAAACCGGGCTCCAACTTGCTGCGGAGCGCATATCAACGTAGAATCTAGCACAAACTTACTTCACCACCTCCATCGGAGGCAAAGTTTGTAAAACTGAATTGTGGGTGTGGTGAGGGGTGTATTTATAGGCATTTTAAGGTTTGGGAAACTTTGCCCCTCCTGGTAGGAATGTATATCCCATACGTCACTAGCTCATGGACTCTTGCTAATTACATGAAAGAAATAAAACCCACCTGATAAACCCTTAAAAAAACTTAACACTAACCCCCGATCCACTTACAGTTTTTGAAGACCCAACATCCATCCTCAATGAAGCAGTAGAAGTCCTCATTGAAGCCGGCAGAACTCTTCATCCAAGCGGGCCGAAGTCTTCATCCAAGCTGGCAGAAGTCTTAATCCAGACGATATCTTCTATCTTCATCCATCCGGCACGGAGCGGCTCCACCTTCAAGACATCCGGCGCGGAGCATCCTCTTTAATCGACGTCTCTTCCAGAATTAAGGTTCCTTTAAGGGACGTCATCCAAGATGGCGTCCCTTGAATTCCGATTGGCTGATAGAATTCTATCAGCCAATCGGAATTAAAGGGTAAAAAAAAATTAGCCAATAGGATTGAGCTTGCATTCTATTGGCTGATTGGAACAGCCAATAGAATGTGAGCTCAATCCTACTGGCTGATTGGATCAGCCAATAGGGTTGAAGCTCAATCCTATTGGCTTGGATGAAGACTTCGGCCCGCTTGGATGAAGACTTCTGACGGCTTCGATGAGGACTTCTGCCGCTTTGTTGAGGATGGATGTCGGGTCTTCAAAAACTGTAAGTGGATCTTTGGGGGTTAGTGTTAGGTTTTTTAAGGGTTTATTGGGTGGGTTTTATTTTTAGCTTAGGGTTTGGGCAGAATAAGAGCTAAATGCTCTTTTAAGGGCAATGCCCATACAAATGCCCTTTTCAGGGCAATGGGGAGCTTAGGTTTTTTTAGATAGGATTTTATTTGGGGGGTTTGGTTGTGTGGGTGGTGGGTTTTACTGTTGGGGGGTTGTTTGTATTTTTTTTTTTACAGGTAAATGAGCTGATTTCTTTGGGGCAATGCCCAGCAAAAGGCCCATTCAAGGGCCATTGGTAGTTTATTGTAGGCTAGGGTTTTTTTAATTTTGGGGGGGCTTTTTTATTTTGATAGGGCTATTAGATTAGGTGTAATTAGTTTAAATATTTGATAATTTCTTTTTTATTTTGTGTAATTTAGTGTTTGTTTGTTTTTGTAATTTAGTTAATTGTATTTAATTAATGTAATGTATTTAATTTTAGTGTAATGTTAGGTGTTAGTGTGAGGCAGGTTAGGTTTAATTTAACAGGTAAATTTGTATTTATTTTAACTAGGTAGTTAGTAAATAGTTACTAATATTTACTAACTAGTCTACCTAGTTAAAATAAATACAAACTTACCTGTGAAATAAAAATAAAACCTAAGATAGATACAATGTAACTATTAGTTATATTGTAGCTAGCTTAGGGTTTATTTTATAGGTAAGTATTTAGTTTTAAATAGGAATTATTTAGTTAATTATAGTAATTTTTATTTAGATTTATTTTAATTATATTAAAGTTAGTGGGTGTTAGGGTTAGACTTAGGGTTAGGGGTTAATAACAGTAATGTAGGTTGCGGCGATGTTCGGGACAGCAGATTAGGGGTTAGAAATATTTAACTAGTGTTTACGATGCGGGAGTGTGGCGGTTTAGGGTTTAATATGTTTATTATAGTGGCGGCGATGTTAGGGGTTAATAATTTTATTTTAGTATTTGCGATGCGGGAGGGCCTTGGTTTAGGGGTTAATAGGTAGTTTATGGGTTTTATATAACAAAACCAATGGCACTACTAGTTAATTGTTTTAAACAAGGCCTAAAAATTACCCCTGAGTAACAAATATTAGTGATCTCTAATTTGTTTCGGGTATAGGTGCTGGTGTATTGATAATCATTTTATTTACAACTTGTAGCAAGAAGAGACTTGCTCACCAAAGAATACACATTATAGCACTCTAGGCTTGCGAATATTAATTGCAGTATGTAATTAACTTGGATACAAGGTATTGACATGTACTAGTGAAGCTAAAATTAAAATATAACTTTTAATAATATTTGATTAAAATAGGATTTGAAATTAAAAACACACTTAAGCTGCAAAGGGTAGTAGATACATCTGAGTTAAGTATTTTGTGGTTCTGCTCCACCTGTTCCCAAACTCTTTTAACTTCCGATTCTGCTAGAGATAGTGGATCATCAAGTGACTGTTATGCAGAAAATATTTAGGTTGTCCATTAACACCTTATTGGTCTCTTATTATTAACCCTAAGGTGATTTTGTTAATGGAAACAAAGTTAACACTTTTGGTTACATCTATAGTCGCGAAAATTAGTAATTACTAGCGTGGATTCATGTCTATATGACTAGCTATTAGGTGCCCAAATTGTTTTAGATTAATATAATATAACAATGGTTCTACTTAATATCCAATTGGATTGTAATGGTATTTGTGAACATATAAATAAAGTTTAGTATTCCATAAATATTTTCAACCAATGCATATTTGAATAGTAGATTTATTATGTTTTATTATATTCCACACCTTAGGTTAAAAGATAGCAATGTAGTGAGTAACCTTAAGTCCAAAATAGATAAAATATAAATCAATTCGTCTCTGGCACCCTATATATTATAGCTATTGGGTATAGTTCTATGTCTCTTATGTACCCTAATTTTCTGGTTGTCTAATAGACTTTACTGACAGGCACGCTTCTCAGTATTGGCACTAATTGCACGCTCTCTGAAAATTTAAAGCGTGTTTCTAAGTTTGTCAGCGCTTCTGATATTTCTGTCTCTTGTAACCCACAATATAGACTAGGTGTTTGAAATGTTGTCTGTCAGAGTAACATAAAGTTACAGTCAGTAGCTGAGTTATATTAGCTTGAACTGTGGGGAAAAACCGCTACATATTAGATATTCAGAGAGTGATTGGTCCGTTTGGTAGACTAACTAAAAAGTAGGCTTGTCAGTGTTAACACTGCTCCTCACGTTCTATAAAATATAGCGTTATTCTGAGCTCGTTAGTGCAGCTAATATTCCTCTCAGTTCAAACTCACAGTGTCGGCAGAATGTTTAGTATAATACACTTGATGGTTATTGCCTGACCGAATTAAATGGAGTTACGGTCAGTGGCTGAGTTAGGTTTAAATTTCATGAACTCAGAAAGAGCGTTGCATATTATCAAGGTTAAGTGAAATTACGGTCAGTGGCTGAGTTAGATTTACTTCTCATGAACTCTGACAGAGCGTTACAGATTCGTATTTAGAGAATAGCTGGTCAGACTGCAACTGAAAATGCAGTATGCTTGCTAGTGCTCGATATTTCAATTGCAGCTGCCGTGGGTGCTAACTCTCTGTGTATTACTGGAAGCTTACAGATATATCGTTATAATGGTGGAAACAGACCACCTGTAACTATTATATTAGCAGTATCAACTACAGTAATTTACCGGGTCACGGCGAAACATGTCAGGAGAGATAGGGAAATGGTGAGGAGTCCTAGGAGCTCCTGTGTTTTTAGGCAAGCCTTAAGCTGCATGTAAATTACTGTAGTTGATACTGCTAATATAATAGTTACAGGTGGTCTGTTTCCACCATTATAACGATATATCTGTAAGCTTCCAGTAATACACAGAGAGTTAGCACCCATGGCAGCTGCAATTGAAATATCGAGCACTAGCAAGCATACTGCATTTTCAGTTGCAGACTGACCAGCTATTCTCTAAATACGAATCTGTAACGCTCTGTCAGAGTTCATGAGAAGTAAATCTAACTCAGCCACTGACCGTAATTTCACTTAACCTTGATAATATGCAACGCTCTTTCTGAGTTCATGAAATTTAAACCTAACTCAGCCACTGACCGTAACTCCATTTAATTCGGTCAGGCAATAACCATCAAGTGTATTATACTAAACATTCTGCCAACACTGTGAGTTTGAACTGAGAGGAATATTAGCTGCACTAACGAGCTCAGAATAACGCTATATTTTATAGAACGTGAGGAGCAGTGTTAACACTGACAAGCCTACTTTTTAGCTAGTCTACCAAACGGACCAATCACTCTCCGAATATCTAATATGTAGCGGTTTTTCCCCACAGTTCAAGCTAATATAACTCAGCTACTGACTGTAACTTTATGTAACTCTGACAGACAACATTTCAAACACCTAGTCTATATTGTGGGTTACAAGAGACAGAAATATCAGAAGCGCTGACAAACTTAGAAACACGCTTTAAATTTTCAGAGAGCGTGCAATTAGTGCCAATACTGAGAAGCGTGCCTGTCAGTAAGTCTATTAGACAACCAGAAAATTAGGGTACATAAGAGACATAGAACTATACCCAATAGCTATAATATATAGGGTGCCAGAGACGAATTGATTTATATTCTATCTATTTTGGACTTAAGGTTACTCACTACATTGCTATCTTTTAACCTAAGGTGTGGAATATAATAATACATAATAAATCTACTATTCAAATATGCATTGGTTGAAAATATTTATGGAATACTAAACTTTATTTATATGTTCACAAATACCATTACAATCCAATTGGATATTAAGTAGAACCATTGTTATATTATATTAATCTAAAACAATTTGGGCACCTAATAGCTAGTCATATAGACATGAATCCACGCTAATAATTACTAATTTTCGCGACTATAGATGTAACCAAAAGTGTTAACTTTGTTTCCATTAACAAAATCCCCTTAGGGTTAATAATAAGAGACCAATAAGTTGTTAATGGACAACCTAAATATTTTCTGCATAACAGTCACTTGATGATCCACTATCTCTAGCAGAATCGGAAGTTAAAAGAGTTTGGGAACAGGTGGAGCAGAACCAAAAAATACTTAACTCAGATGTATCTACTACCCTTTGCAGCTTAAGTGTGTTTTTAATTTCAAATCCTATTTTAATCAAATATTATTAAAAGTTATATTTTAATTTTAGCTTCACTAGTACATGTCAATACCTTGTATCCAAGTTAATTACATACTGCAATTAATATTCGCAAGCCTAGAGTGCTATAATGTGTATTCTTTGGTGAGCAAGTCTCTTCTTGCTACAAGTTGTAAATAAAAAGTTTATGGGTTTTATTGTACTTTGTAACACTTTAGTTATGAGTTTTATGTTACGGCGTTGTAGCATAAAACCCATAACTACTGACTTTCAGTTTACGGTATGGATCTTGACGGTATTGGCTGTACCGCTCACTTTTTGGCCTCCCAGGCAAACTCGTAATACTGGCGCTAGGGAAGTCCCATTGAAAAAGGACTTTTGGAAAGCTGTGGTAGTTACGTTGCGTTGCGGCCAAAAAAATGTGCTGTACAGCTAGACCTGCAAGACTTGTAATACCAGCGGTAGTGAAAAAGAGCCATAACGCTGCTTTTTCACTCATACCGCAAAACTCGTAATCTAGCCGAATGTTTGATGTATGTTCCAATCCCCTCTTGTGAAAACTAGTGTATTTACATGATGATTACAAATATTACCTCTTATGAGTTGGCAGAGATGGGAGTACTCAGTACCGGTGAGTACCCCCACAAAAAAAGCCATATATATATATAACAATAAAAGATGAGTATCCAAAAGTAATATTTAGCAATATTCAAAGTACTAGCACCATATGTATAAATCACAAGAATAAACAGACAAACTGTTATGTTATAGTTGTAGTGTGATAACAGTAATCCACAGGGGTGAGACTTATAAAAAGCAGAGCTCACAGCAACTTAAAGTAACTTGAACAGGCTGTCACATACATCTAAACACTGCTGCATCATGCGCAGCCAAAGTGTCAGGGAATAAACAGCAGAAGCAAGCCAAAACCGTATTAACGGTATGTACGTATAGACCAGGCTATAACATTCGTTAGTCGCAGTCAATGAGTCTTCACTCACCCCCCCGGATAAGACTGTCAGTTCCAACACTCTCACCAGTATGAAGATTCACCTCCGTCCGTTCGTGACAGGCGTCCTAGAGCTGCTGTATGGCCGACGCCATTCTCCTCACTCACAGAAACATCAGGTGACCGGAAGTTAGACTGCCGAAAGTCTCTGTATCACTAGGAGTGCTTAGTACACACAGGGCATAGGTGGAAGTGCTGGGGTCATACAAACAAATAATATTGGTAGGAAAATATGAACTGACTCCTTTAAATAGTGAATTCCTGCCCATCCACAAAAATTGATGCAAACAATAAAGGAAATAAGGAGCTCAAAGTCCATAAGCCAGATCCTCTGTAAATAAAATCACCTGTATTGGTCCCTAGACTACCGAGTTACATTAGGGACACTACCCAGGCCTTGAGTGTTATGGAGGGGGTGATCTGGGAGGAGGAGTACAGTTGGCTAACAATTGATGTGGTCTCGCTGTACTCCTCCATCCCTCACAAATTTGGTTTGAGAGCAGTTGAATTCTATCTGGATTTATACACAGATTTGTCTTCAGGTATGAAGGAGTTGATTGTTTATGCTGTAAAGTTTCTTTTGGAACATAATTTTTTTATGTTCCAGGGTGTCTACTACCTCCAGAGACGTGGGACCGCCATGGGGGCAAAGTTTGCCCCCTCTTACGCCAACCTTTTTATGGGTTGGTGGGAGAGGACCCACGTCTATGGAGGTAAACACACGCCTGCTACTGGTTACATCAAAAAATATATTCGCTATATTGATGATCTGCTTATGATCTGGTCAGCGGACCAGACAAAAGCAGGGAAATTTGTGGAGCTATTAAACTCCAATGACATAGGCATCCAGTTCACCCACGAATGGAAGAGGGATAAAATATCCTTTCTTGACATAAGTTTGACAGGCTTATTACAAGAGAAAAAGGTTGTGTCATCCCTGTACAGGAAACCCATCTCAGGCAACAGTTTGTTGCATGCCAAAAGCAATCACCCCAGACATGTCTTTAGAGGCATAACTAAGGGCCAATTTATGAGAGTATGGCGTAACTGTACAGAGGATGACACTTACCTGAATGAGAGCAATGACCTTAAGAGGAGATTTAGAGAAAGGGGCTATCCAAGAGGGATGATTGAAAAAGCACATAACACAGTTAGTGAGATGGAAAGATCTAACCTGCTTGTGGACAAAAAGAGACACAAACTAGGAAATTTGTCTAACAGTCACAAAAAAAACAGATTTGTTACCTCCTTTTCAAACCAGTATAGGGAGATCTGTGATATTGTGGATAAGAACTTGATGGGGGATGTTAAACTAAGAGAAAAAATCAAAGGAGGCTGTATGTTTGTAGCCAGACGAGCGGCAACACTGGGCAATATACTTTCGCCAAGCATGCTCAGGGAAGAGAAAACTAACTCATGGCTACACCATAATGGAACATACAGGTGTGGTAAAAGAATGTGCACCTCTTGTGACCATGTCAGGATTAGTGGAACTTTTAAGTCCAATAGTACTGGTGAGACCTTCTCAACTAAGGGGTGCGTCAACTGTAGAAGCACATACATTGTCTATCTGATAGATTGTACCACATGTTCCAAGTCCTATGTAGGTAGAACTACTAGGGAGGTTGGTACAAGGGTTAGGGAGCATTTATCCTATATATCAGGAGAAAGACCATGCTCAGCCCTGTCGAGGCACTTCCTGGAAGTACATCACCAGGATGTCACTAGCTTTAGATGGCAAGCAATAGAACAAATCCCAAAGAAACCAAGAGGTGGGGATAGACTTTCAGTCCTTAGTAGACAAGAGACCTACTGGATTTTCAAACTAAAAAGTTTGATACCAATAGGTTTCAATTCTGAGCATGATATTATCAACTATTGGCATAGGTGATTCTTTGTCTCACCCTTGACAATTTAAACCTAATTGTTCAAATTAGTTTACTAGCCCATTCACACTAGGACAAAACAATGGATTCTAATACCCTTCAATGAATTGTAGTTAGTTGAGGCTATGAACAGCACTGTTAATTATACTTTATATCGAGCCACTTTTAGGGTATCTAAGGAGTGATGTCCTCTGATTTAATTTAAATCAATGCTTTCTGGCTAACTATGTTGATAGACTAGTGATTGTGTTGACAGATTAAAAAAGCTCTAGAGTAATTATGTTCTAATTAGTCTCTTTTTTAATGTTGGTTGAGGGGAGAACTTCCTTAATTCCCATTTTTCTATATCTTTGAGGGGTATTAGAATTTTTTTTTAATTTTTTTTTTTTAAATTTCGGATTAGCACCTTTATTAGTGTTAGCAGAGTTGTTTGGTATTTTAAATTGCATTACATGACATATTGAATTGTCTTATCTGTAAATGTTGATCTGCTTTATCTATGTGCTTACCGCTAATTTTGTGATAACCCATGCAGATATGTAGATTTTTGGAAATATTTAAATCATTTAAACTATTGAAGATTTCCATCTTAGGCATATAGTGTGGTAAACTGAATTTTGGGTATTGTCCCTAGTGAGAATATGTCCTTTTGAATTCACATAGTGCTTATTCAGGGGTATTCCTCCTCTCTTCTCTTCTATAAGTTTCTTACTTAATCCCTATTTGTAACTAAAAAGATTCTTCTGCTGAGTATACTCACTAGCATGACTAATGCAACACATGATGTATATCTGTATTGTATGACAATCTGAATGATGTTATTTGTCAAGCTTGCTTTGCTTTATCTAGGTGTTTAATATAATTAATGTGACCTATTTAGGTTTTTATAGCAGGTTATATTTGATACCAGGTTTTGCTAGACACTAACTTGTAACATTAATGCATTTGAGTTTTTTGTTACCTGTTAATTTTGTACAGCTTTATCTGTGTGTTTAAAGTGAACACTTTATTTTTGTATTTAGGGCTAGGTAGCAGGGTATATTGTACAACCAAGTATGGCCAAATATGGGTGCATAATATTGCATTTTGGATACTGAGATTTGTCATTATAGTCCTGCTTTAACTATGTGTTTAATGCTTACTAATCTATGTCTTTTCATTCCAGCATTTCTAGGGTTAAGTTATACTTGTCCCTCCTTACCTGAAATAACTAGCATTTATTCAGAAGGTGTTTTTAACCAATCAGGCTGTTTTTCTCCCTTTATAGGTTTAACCAGCTGTTTTATATTATGTCTATGATTACGGTCTATTGACCGAAACCGGTCAGACTTTTTTGCTGACTATGTGCTGAATTTTGTATTTTCCTATCTTCTGATCTTTTTTAACCTACTCCAATAAAGGTGATTTTATTTACAGAGGATCTGGCTTATGGACTTATGGACTCCTTATTTCCTTTATTTTTTGCAAATATATATATATAACATTTTTATGTGCTATGACTGTTAGCAAAGTTGTAGTTCCAGGTTGCACCACAAGATAGCGCTACAATGCAGTCAAAAGTTAAATGATTGCATAATGATCAAGTGACAAGCTAATGAAAGGGAGTTTAGTTGTGCCTGTATTTAATAAATTTATATTTTGTTCTTAAACTTTCAGGGTACCGTTCCCCACCAATAAAGCTGTGAGTTGTCTCCTTCAACCAATTAACAATAAATCCTGAGGTATGCAACAGATAATTCCTGTTAATTTCAATTTAATTTTAAACAACATTAATCTAACATTATTATTTTTTTATTGAGGTTAATAAAAAAGAAGATACAGACATTATAATATATATAGGCCACTATCAGTACAGATAAATTAATCAACATAGCAATCTTGTTGATATAAAGACAATTTAAATGAACATGGCAACAATGAAATATTCAAAACCACACATTTATCATTACGTGTGTGACATTTCCAAAAAATGTGCTTGATAAACTTCAATTTTGTATTTGTAAAAGTATATATACACACACACATATATATATATATATATATATATATATATATATATATATATATATATATATATATATATATATATATATATATATATATATATATATATATATATATATATATATATATAAACAAAAAACAGTATAGGACAAATGGTCAATATACTTGAGTCAAATACCGCCAGCTCAGTCAAGAAATATATTTGCTGTAGCTATTCAATATAGAAAATGGTGCAGACCCTATAATTATTATCTGGACAAATACTACAAGAAAAGAAACGGTACATCAAAATACATATACCTTTAGAAAAGATAGGGAATCAAGCACTCTTATAATTGATAATAGCAGTATTTATTGCTCTCTAAGATAGAGCCAAAAATTCATATCCAATGTATCACAGTATAACTTGCTAAAAAAACATTTCATAGCAACATCATTGTCTAAAGCTATAGACTATACACATTGTATCATTATAATTTCACGTGACCCAAATCACTAAGTGCAGTCGTAGCAGCTGGTGTAGGCCCAGACCAACGCCAATTCGTGAAAACTGAATCCACTGCCAACGATCGTTTCACCCCTAACGTCAAGTGCAAGATGGGGCTTCCTCAGGGCTACTGGGTCCAGCCCTTTCATTGGAGCTTATATTGAAGCAATACTATCACCTATTGGAGGAGACGCTTTTAAGTAAAACATAAGCGCAACACCATAATAAATACATTGTGATAGCTATATTATTATCTAAATAGAAACTAATGCCTAGATTTAGAGTTTTGCGTTAGCCGTCCAAAACAGCGTTAAGGGGTCCTAACGCTGCTTTTGGCCGCCCGCTGGTATTTGGAGTCAGTCAGGAAAGGGTCTAACGCTCACTTTCCAGCCGCGACTTTTCCATACCGCAGATCCCCTTACGCCAATTGCGTATCCTATCTTTTCAATGGGATCTTCCTAACGCCGGTATTTAGAGTCTTGGCTGAAGTGAGCGTTAGAACTCTAACGACCAAACTCCAGCCGCAGCAAAAAGTCAGGAGTTAAGAGCTTTATGGGCTAACGCCGGTTCAAAAAGCTCTTAACGACTGTGCTCTAAAGTACACTAACACCCATAAACTACCTATGTACCCCTAAACCGAGGCCCCCTCACATCGCCACCACTATAAAACAAAAATGTAACCCCTAATCTGCCGACCACACACCGCCGCAACCTACATTATCCCTATGTACCCCTAATCTGCTGCCCCTAACATCGCCGACCCCTATATAATATTTATTAACCCCTAATCTGCCGCCCCCCATGTCGCCGCCACCTACCTACACTTATTAACCCCTAATCTGCCGACCGGACCTCTCCGCTACTCTAATAAATGTATTAACCCCTAGTAGCAAAGAGAGCACACAGCAAAGCTGTCCATATAGCTCCCCCTCTAGCTCCACCCCCCAGTCATTCGACCAAAGGTTAGGAAGAAAAAGGAGAAACCATAGGGTGCAGTGGTGACTGTTGTTTAAACAAAAAATTTTTTACCTGACTTAAATGCCAGGGCGGGCCGTGGACTGGATACACCGCAAGAGAAAGTAATTTATCAGGTAAGCATAAATTCTGTTTTCTCTTGCAAGGTGTATCCAGTCCACGGATTCATCCTTTACTTGTGGGATACCAATACCAAAGCTTTAGGACACGGATGAAGGGAGGGAACAAGACAGGTACCTTAAACGGAAGGCACCACTGCTTGTAAAACCTTTCTCCCAAAAATAGCCTCCGAAGAAGCAAAAGTATCGAATTTGTAAAATTTGGCAAAAGTATGCAGTGAAGACCAAGTCGCTGCCTTACAAATCTGTTCAACAGAAGCCTCATTTTTGAAAGCCCATGTGGAAGCCACTGCTCTGGTAGAATGAGCAGTAATTCTTTCAGGAGGCTGCTGGCCAGCAGTCTCATAGGCCAAACGCATGATGCTTTTCAGCCAAAAGGAAAGAGAGGTAGCAGTCGCTTTCTGACCTCTCCTCTTACCAGAATAGATAACAAACAAGGAAGATGTTTGTCTGAAATCCTTAGTTGCTTGTAAATAGAACTTTAAAGCACGAACTACATCAAGATTGTGTAATAGACGTTCCTTCTTCGAAGATGGATTAGGACACAGAGAAGGAACAACTATTTACTGGTTAATATTCTTGTTAGAAACAACTTTAGGAAGAAAACCAGGCTTGGTACGCAAAACTACCTTATCTGCGTGGAACACCAGGTAAGGTGAATCACACTGTAAGGCAGATAATTCTGAAACTCTTCGAGCAGAAGAGATAGCTATCAAAAACAAAACTTTCCAAGATAACAACTTAATGTCTATGGAATGTAAAGGTTCAAACGGAACCCCTTGAAGAACTGAAAGAACTAGATTCAAACTCCATGGCGGAGCCACAGGTTTATAAACAGGCTTGATTCTGACTAAAGCCTGAGCAAACGCTTGAACGTCTGGTACCTCTGCCAGACGCTTGTGTAACAGGATAGACAAATCAGATATTTGTCCTTTTAAGGAACTAGCTGACAATCCTTTCTCCAGTCCTTCTTGGAGAAAGGACAATATCCTGGGAATCCTAATCTTTTTCCATGAGTAACCCTTGGATTCACACCAACAAAGATATTTCCGCCATATCTTATGGTAGATTTTCCTGGTGACAGGCTTTCTAGCCTGAATCAGAGTATCTATAACTGACTCAGAGAACCCACGCTTTGATAGAATTAAGCGTTCAATCTCCAAGCAGTCAGACGTAGAGAAACTAAATTTGGATGCTTGAACGGACCATGTATTAGAAGATCCTGCCTCATTGGCAGTGTCCATGGTGGGACAGATGACATGTCCACTAGGTCTGCATACCAAGTCCTGCGTGGCCATGCAGGCGCTATCAGAATCACCGAAGCCTTCTCCTGCTTGATTCTGGCAACCAGACGCGGGAGTAGAGGAAACGGTGGAAAAACATAAGCCAGATTGAAGGACCAAGGCGCTGCTAGAGCATCTATCAATACCGCCTTGGGATCCTGGGACCTGGACCCGTAGAGAGGAAGTTTGGTGTTCTGACGGGATGCCATCGGATCCAACTCTGGGGTGCCCCATAGCTGAGTCAGCTGGGCAAATACCTCCGGGTGGAGTTCCCACTCCCCGGGTGAAAAGTCTGACGACTTAGAAAATCCGCCTCCCAGTTGTCTACTCCTGGGATGTGAATTGCTGAGAGATGGCAGGAGTGATCCTCCGCCCACCTGATTATTTTGGTTACTTCCGTCATCGCTAGGGAACTCTTTGTTCCCCCCTGATGATTGATGTAAGCTACAGTCGTGATGTTGTCCGACTGAAATCTGATGAATTTGGCCGTCGCTAGTTGAGGCCATGCCTGAAGAGCGTTGAATATCGCCCTCAGTTCCCGAATGTTTATCGGGAGAAGAGTTTCTTCCTTAGACCATAAGCCCTGAGCTTTCAGGGAGTCCCAGACCGCACCCCAGCCTAACAGACTGGCGTCGGTCGTTACGATGATCCACTCTGGCCTGCGGAAACATATTCCTTGAGACAGGTGATCCTGAGACAACCACCAGAGAAGAGAATCTCTGGTCTCCTGGTCCAACTGAATTTGAGGAGACAAATCTGCATAATCCCCGTTCCACTGTTTGAGCATGCATAGTTGCAGTGGTCTGAGGTGTATCCGAGCAAAAGGGACTATGTCCATTGCCGCAACCATTAGTCCGATTGTCTCCATGCACTGAGCCACAGATGGCCAAGGAATGGAATAAAGAGCTCGGCAAGTAGTTTAGAGTTTTAGCTTTCTGACCTCCGTCAGAAATATTTTCATTTCTACTGAGTCTATCAGGGTTCCTAGGAATGGAACTCTTGTGAGGGGGGAGAGAGAACTCTTTTTGATGTTCACCTTCCACCCGTGAGACCTCAGAAAGGCCAATACAATCTCCGTGTGAGACTTGGTTCTTTGGAAAGTTGATGCCTGAATTAAGATGTCGTCTAGGTAAGGCGCCACTGCTATGCCCCGTGGTCTTAGAACCACCAGGAGGGACCCTAGCACCTTTGTGAAAATTCTGGGAGCAGTGGCCAACCCGAAAGGAAGAGCCACAAACTGAAAATGCTTGTCCAGAAAGGCGAACCTGAGAAACTGGTGATGATCTTTGTGGATAGGAATGTGCAGATACGCATCCTTTAGATCCACGGTAGTCATATATTGACCCTCCTGGATCATTGGTAAGATTGTCCGAATGGTCTCCATCTTGAATGATGGGACTCTGAGGAATTTGTTTAGAATTTTGATATCCAGGATTGGTCTGAAAGTTCCTTCTTTTTTGGGAACCACAAACAGGTTTGAGTAAAACCCCAGTCCTTGTTCTGCAATTGGAACTGGGTGGATCACTCCCATTGTATGTAGATCTTCTACACAGCGTAAAAATGCCTCTTTCTTTGTCTGATCTGTAGACAGACGAGAAATGTGGAACCTTCCCCTTGGAGGAGAGTCCTTGAATTCTAGAAGGTATCCCTGGGCTACAATCTCTAATGCCCAAGGATCGTGAAATCAGAGACTTCTCCCTCAGACATCAAATCCCTCGCTCCCACTTCAGAGTGTTGTGAGGGTATATCGGATACGGCTACCAAAGCGTCAGAATGCTCATAATCTGTTCTTAAAACGGAGCTATCACGCTTTGCAGGTAACACGGGCAGTTTAGATAAGAAGGCTGTAAGAGAATTATCCATAACTGCCGCTAAGTCTTGTAATGTAAAAGGGTTAGACGCACTAGAGGTACTATGCGTCGCTTGCGCGGGCGTAACTGGTTGTGACACTTGGGGAGAGGCAGACGGGCAACCTTTGTTACCTTCAGTCTGAGAATCATCTTGGGCCACATTCTTAAGTGCAACAATATGATCTTTAAAGTGTATAGACATATCAGTACAAGTGGGACACATTCTGAGAGGGGGTTCCACCATGGCTTCTAAACACATTGAACAAGGATTTTCCTTAGTGTCAGACATGTTTAACAGACTAGTAGAGTACACAAACAGGCTTGGAATCACTTTAATCAAATAAAAAACACAATTTGAAAAAAACGTTACTGTGCCTTTAAGAGATAAAAAGAGCACACAATTTTACAAAACGGTGAAAAATGCAGCAATCTTTCTGAAATTTTCACAGTATGTAGCTAAAGCCTTAATAAGATTGCACCCCAAGTTTCAAAACGATTAACCCCTTAACGCCCAAACCGGAGCAGCCTAAAGCCAACACCTGGTTAAATCACTACAGCACCTTGCCACAGCCTTGCTGTGGCCCTACCTGCCCTTAGGGATCAGGTTTGGGGGAATATAGCTTCTTTTAGGCCCTCAAACATCAGCAGGACCCTCCATGTGAAACAGCATGAACTTATCTGCAATTCTAAGTGCGCATCTGAGGCGCAAAATTAGGCCCCTCCCACTCTACTCCGGAGCTGTGAGGCCTAGTAAATCACTCCTAAGTGACTAAAAAACAGCCATGTGGTAATAACCCCAGAAAAAAACCCAAAAGGGTTTCAAAGTGTCTTGCAAAACGATTTTTCCTTAGCCAATCGATTGCCCTGAATAAGTGTCAACCAGTATATTAGCCCTATTATGTAAGCATTCAATTCCTTACTAAGTCTGTGAACATAGCTTACCCTCCCCTCATGGGGATATTGTCAGTCTCTTCTAGCATTATCTCAGTCTTGTCTAGAAATAAATGACTGAACATACCTTATTGCAGACCACCCTGCAAACTGTTCGCCCCAACTGAAGTTTTCTGGTACTCCTCAGTCCTGTGTGGGAACAGCTGTGGATTTTAGTTACAACATGCTAAAATCATTTTCCTCTCAGCAGAAATCTTCATCACTTTTCTGCTAGAGAGTAAATAGTACAAACCGGTACCATTTAAAATAACAAACTTTTGATTGAAGATAATAAAACTACAATTCTAACACCACATTCACTTTACACTCCCGAGAGAGACCCTAGTGCTTAGAGCCAGCAAAGAGAATGACTGGGGGGTGGAGCTAGAGGGGGAGCTATATGGACAGCTTTGCTGTGTGCTCTCTTTGCTACTTCCTGTAGGGAATGAGAATATCCCACAAGTAAAGGATGAATCCATGGACTGGATACAACTTGCAAGAGAAATAATTACAAAATTACCTGTAAAATAAATCCTAACCTAAGTTACAATTAAACCTAACACTACACTATCAATAAATTAATTAAATAAACTACCTACAATTATCTACAATTAAATCAACTAAACTAAATTACAAAAAAAAACCCACTAAATTACAAAAAATAAAAAAAGATTACAAGAATTTTAAAATAATTACACCTACTCTAAGCCCCCTAAAAAAATAACAAAGCCCCCAAAATAAAAAAATGCCCTACCCTATTCTAAAATAAAAATTAAACAGCTGGGGCGGAGCTTGCCACGACACTGAGTGGTCACGCATTACAGGAGCTCTGTAGACCAAGATTTTTAATTTAATTATTTAAACCCTTTTCCCACTTTTCTATTATTTTATTTTTATCCACAACTCTTTCCTAACATTCAGAGGGAATTAGCCTGGCCTTTGCAGGGTCAGGACTGACTATCGGACAAGCCTTCCAACATAATCCTGCCGAGAATTTTTAGCTGCGCCATCATCTGCAGCGCTGTCGGCGCTGAACTTCCGGAACCGCTTAGGTGAACAGTGTAAGGCTGCTTAAGTACAAGTTCTCTATTATTTGGGCCGTAATTTCTCCCGGTCTCCTGCCTCCTACTGAACTCTGCCCAGTACCGCATTACCAGCACCGGAGGAAAGCCGCTATCTATTTAAGGTTACAGAGAGGAAGTAACCGTGTATACCCACAAACAGTGCAGCCTAAGCAGTACGGCCTTTGCTACAGACACGCTACCCTCAGCTGAAGCCTCCACTTGCGCTAGGCTGATTAACAGCCTGCTTCAGCTCACCTTACCCGGTTGGAGACTGGGCCATCTCTGCCTTTTCACACACCGGACCTCACCCGGTGGAGACACTAAAGAGACACCACCGCATCAGCCCTCAGGGTAAGACTCTGATCCTTTGCTATAAACTTATTTTATTTAAACTACCCACGAGTAGACCAACACATTGCTCCAAGCTCCATTTCACTGGGTCTCCAGCAAATATTGTGAACAAGTTGGCACGGGGCACTCCCCTAGTACACTACTGTTACCAGAGGGCCTACAAGCCTGTTTAATACCTCCAAGGCTACAACCCCACGTGGGAATTTTATCACACACAAACCCAAATTTCTTTGAAGTAGCAGAGGACACACTCGGTCAGTCCTGCATTATCTCCACATATGCCTCTCATCTCATCCCTCCACTGCTCTCTGTGAACTACACAAAGCAACACCAGGCATCAAAGCCCCTTTGACACATACAGGGACTAGTTCTTGCTGTAAATATCGCTACAAGTGACAGCTGGGGCTCAGTGACTGTTAAAATTTGCTGGTACTAGTACTATTTGGAATATTCATTTTTCAAGAGTGACCCTCTGTAGACTTCTTCATCTGTCTAATTTTACTACGCTGAGTGTGAATTTTTCTTCTCTATTCACTGCGATTTCTATTGCCCTCTCTCCCCCCCCTTTCTTGTTGGCCCACTTTGCCAACGGGTCATATCCCATAACACCTTTCACCCCACTCGCTTGGAAGAAAGCACTCCCCTAGGGAGAGAGGAGACCTGTAAATAAAAAAAAATAAAAAATAAAAAAAAAAATAATAAAAACATCTCTGGAATAACACTCAATAACAATAAGGTTATTTGTAGAGAAGACTCAACAGAAATTCCAAGTCCTACCCCAGAGCAAATTCTGAATACCTATTCAATAGCCTATTTTTCCATGCTAGGCTAGACCCTACCCCTGGGGGGTGCCGGACATACATCCTTTGCTTTTCTCTCTGTCATTGAAGCACTTTATAATACGTAATTAAGGAACATCTTGAACACACTAGTAAATCTTGAGAAGATGGCCCATTCGCAGAGAAAGAAACAGAAACATGGCGACCTGCCAAAAAGGAACCTGTCAGATCATTTCACTAGCAAAAATTCATTTGATCAAGACCTGTCAGACGAAGATTCAAGAGATTCAATTAAGTCAACTAAAGAGCCACCTAGAGCCTTATCTCACTCCACAGAGAGAACAACTCACTCCTCCACATCTATTCTCGAATCCATCAAAGAACTTTCAAACAAAATGGACTCACATCATTCGTCACTGAAACATGAACTTAAGACGTCGGTCTCTGAACTGAAGCGAGATATAGCGTTACTGGGAGAGAGAACAGAATCCCTGGAAAAAAAGCAGGAGGATTTACACGTAGATCATTCCAACCTGTTAACCTATGCTCAGTCCCTAGCTGAAATGATTTCCGGATTAGAAACCAAGTTAGCCGACCAAGAGGACAGATCACGTCGGAACAACCTCAGAATCAGGGGTATCCCCGAGGACATCAGCCCGGCTGAACTCCCCAACCATCTGCAAACCCTTTTTACAGAACTCTTGGGCTCCACTTCATCACAGGAAAACCTGATTGACAGGGCTCATAGAGCTCTTAGGCCAAGAGGCGCCCCCTCAGGATCAGCAAGAGATGTAATTGTACGTCTACATTACTTCACCTTTAAAGAAAAAGTCCTCAGGGCATCATTCCAAAATAAAAACCTAAAAGACCCGTTTCAGGAAATACAGATTTATCCAGACCTTTCCTCTCACACCCTATCCAGAAGGAGACTTTTTCATCAGATCACCCAATGCCTTCGTAATAATAATATTAAGTACAGGTGGGGGTTCCCTGTCCGTCTGTTCTTCCAATATAATGATACCTCTTACACCATCACAACCCTAGAACAAGGCTTTCAGATTTTGCAATCTCTGAAACTCCTCCCACCCGATAATCAACCTTCCACCATCCATGAACATCCTAAGAAGCTCAACATCTCCGCGCCGGCTTGGCGCCCAGCACCGCCATCTTTCAACTTTCAGTCCTCCAGGAGCACTATCTCGCTTTCACCACCGTAGGACTCTTGTTTGAGAGAGAGGACTTGACTTTTGTGATTTTACAGACTGATTCTGCTGGTCACTCAGCAACCGGACTCTGATGGAAGTTGATCTAGCAATGGAGAAATACCCAGCAGTACACATCCTGCACTGCCTATTGCTGAGTTCCACAGGTCCCCCATCCAACTGACGATTCTCTTTCCCTCCTTTAAGCCCTTGTTTACCTTTGCCCCTATTGAAGGCAGCACCTCCTGTGCGCCGCTACAGTTTGACTACTGAGGACTCTCAGTTTTCAAGGACTTGAAGAAGATGGATGGGTAATGTAAAGCATATATGTTATCTTTAGATGCTAACTGCTTGGATTTTCTGTTTAAATGTTTATTGTTCTCTAGGTTACACTGTACAGTTCTTGGTTTTCAATTTATGTCATTTTCAATGGTACTAACCAATGCTTATCCCCTCACTCAGAGCAGCTCCCTAGCTACATCCTAGAGCCCATTTTAGGTAAATTCCCACATGTACTCTACTGCGTACTTGCCTAAGACACTCTTCCCCTCAGTGTGGGGAGACAACTATATGTATAATAAAGTTTAATTCCTCTCTTAACCCACTTGCTAGTCCCACTCACCACCCTTCACTGAAGATAATTTTAAAACTAACTTTATAGATACCCCTAGACGATAGAGTTCAATTAAGCCCTACCTTCAAAATATTCTTACCTAATTTCACGCGCCCCCTTTTGTTGATATTACACTGAGATAAGTGGGTAGAGTCTGGCAAGTTAGATTACGCTTACCTTTTCATCTACTAATCCTAGTTCCCTGAGTCATCGTAAACTTAAAACTAAGGTTACATTAATCATAGATATTTGCTTGACCTTTTTACAACTTAGGTACTATCTTATAAGTTTTTCCCCTACTCAGTTGAGAAATATTATAATTTTACTCAGCAGTCTGCTTTAGGCTACTTTTTCACATTTGAGACCTATCCAAATCAGGAAAGATTATGTTTGTAATGTTTGAAATGTTATTGATGTCTGTATTGTTTCAGTTATTTCATGTATGACAGGCCAATTGTCTACCATGGCCTCAATGATTATCGAGTTCTCTCTCTTATTACTCACTTCTTTCTGTTTCTGACTCTAGCACAGAGAGTGGAGCGGGGCTTTTTGCTTTGGCACCCCCCCCCCTCTCCCTAATCTACTTGATATTACCTTTATCCTCCCTCCTTTTAGACTACTCTCCTTCCTTCCATCTCTCCCTTTCTATTTACGGTCTACACCTCCACATCTCTACCACGAAGATTATAATCTAAAAGTCCATTACCTCAGCAACTCTAGCCTCCCAATTCCCCCTCCCTTTAATTCCCCTTTACCCCCCCAAAATTTGAGCGGCTTTTGCCCGCTGCATCCCTCCCCCTTTATTTATTTTCTTTTTATTAGCACATAAAGTGGGTTTGCAATACCTCAGAATACTGATCTCTTCTCCTATTTCTCTCATAATCCCCTAAGATAAGACTTGGAGAATTATAATCATACCCTTACAATGTCAGGATTGAAGCTTCTAACCCTTAATGTCCAGGGACTCAACTTCCCGACCAAACGTAGCTTATCACTCAACATGTTGTCACGCAATAAAGTTGACATAGCTTTTATACAGGAAACGCACTGGCTTGCTAACGCAAGTTATCTATACACATACAAGAAATTCCCCACTGTAATTGCAGCGTCCTTTCATTCTAAGTCCAGAGGGGTTGCCATTTTGGTCAGCTCCACATTGCTATATGAATCTATCTACATAGAAAGAGACCCACAAGCACGCTTTATAATTCTAATTTGCAAACTTAACTCCAAAGTCAGTTAGCGGATCTCCTACATTCCCTAGGTATCATTATTAAACTTAGTCCCCAAACTTGCCTGCTACATCTAGATTTCCCTGCCATCACCCCTACACATAAAGCCTTAACTATCTATGTACTGATGGCCGCTAAATTGGAAATTGCGAAAGCTTGGAAGCAACTCACTCCCCCTACCACTACGCAAATCTTGGCCACAATCAACTATCTCTCAACAATGGAAGCCTACTCCCATTCAGCCCTAGACAAACTAGATTTTTATTATGAAACCTGGGCACCCTGGTGGGAAAAATTCCCTAATTAAATAATTCTGGAATATTTAGGATTTTGGTCACCTCCTCCTAATATTTTATTTTATATTAGCTCCCTCCATCCATTTCCATTCCCTCTCCTGACCTCTTCTCTTCAGTTTCTCCACTTCTCGCTCCTTCATTTTTCCTAGTCTTTTATATGAGAGTAAATGTACCCACTTATTATGTTTTCTTTTATGTTTACAATTACATATGCTTTATTAACCTAAAAATGAGAAAAGTTTAAATCAAAATGACAGGCAGCTTTTTAAAACTGTGTTCATTGAATCTGCTGAAACTTTACTAGCTGTTAATTGTTGCAAATGTTTGATATTTTTGTATTTGGTGACTTTCTCAAATAAAAATTTATTTAAAAAAAAAAAAAAAAAAAAAAAAAAAATAATTAAACAGCTCTTTTGCCTTACCCAGCCCTTAAAGGGGCCTTTTGCGGGGCATGCCCCAAAGTAAACAGCTCTTTTGCCTGTAAAAAAAACAATACAATACCCCCCCCCCAACATTACAACCACCACCCCCATACCCCTAATCTAACCCAAAACCCCCCTTAAAAAACCTAAACACTAAGCCCCTGAAGATCTCCCTACCTTATCTTCACCACGCCGGGTATCACCGATCCGTCCAGAAGAGGGTCCGAAGTCTTCATCCTATCCGGCAAGAAGAGGTCCAGAAGAGGCTCTGAAGTCTTCATCCTATCCGGCAAGAAGAGGAGATCCAGACCGGCAGACATCCAGGCGGCGTCTTCTATCTTCATCCATCCGGCGCAGAGCGGGACCATCTTGAAGTAGCCGATGCGGATCCATCCTCTTCTTCTGGCGACTCCCGACGAATGAAGGTTCCTTTAAGGGACGTCATCCAAGATAGCGTCCCTCGAATTCTTATTGGCTGATAGGATTCTATCAGCCAATCGGAATTAAGGTAGGAAAAATCTGATTGGCTGATTGAATCAGCCAATCAGATTCAAGTTCAATCCGATTGGCTGATTGGATCAGCCAATCAGATTGAGCTCGCATTCTATTGGCTGATCGGAACAGTAATAATATTTATTATAGGGTTTTTGAGGCGGGAGTGAGGCGGTTTAGGGGTTAATACATTTATTATAGTGCGGCGAGGTCCGATCAGCAGATTACGGGTTAATAAGTGTAGGTAGGGTAGCGGCGACGTTGGGGGGGGGCAGATTAGGGGTTAATAAATATAATATAGGGGCGGCGATGTTAGGGGCAGCAGATTAGGGGTACATAGCTATAATGTAGGTTGCGGCGGTGTACGGAGCGGCAGATTAGGGGTTAAAAATAATATGCACGGGTCAGCGATAGCGGGGGCAGCAGATTAGGGGTTAATAAGTGTAAGGTTAGGGGTGTTTAGACTCGGGGTACATGTTAGGGTGTTAGGTGCAGACTTAGGAAGAGTTTCCCCATAGGAAACAATGGGGCTGCGTTAGGAGCTGAACGCTGCTTTTTTGCAGGTGTTAGGTTTTTTTCAAGCTCAAACTGCCCCATTGTTTCCTATGGGGGAATCGTGCACTAGCACGTTTTTTAAGCTGGCCACGTCCGTAAGCACCGCTGGTATTTAGAGTTGAAGTGGCGGTAAATATGCCTGTACGCTCCCTTTTTGGAGCCTAACGCAGCCCTTCAGAAAACTCTAAATACCAGCGGTATTTAAAAGGTGCGGGGGAAAAAATACATGCGTAGCTAACGCACCCCTTTGGCCGCAAAACTCTAAATCTAGCCGTAAGTAAATTGGCACAAATATTAAATATTCATAAGATGCTGCTGAATCACAATTTTCTACACATTTTATAAATGTTAGCAAACTGTCACATACATATGCGAGCTTACTTGGAAATATATATGATAGCGGGAGTAGAGAGAGAGAGACAAAAGCATCAACATATAATTTTAATATGAAAGAAACTGTTTTAGGAAAATCTGCATAACATATCCTATAGGTTCTTAAGGGAAAGGGACAGGAGAGTACATGGTAGAAGGCAAACCTCTCAAATAAAGCAGGCCATATCTAATTTTTCATTGAGGCCTGTTGGTGCAAGAGTGATTAAAGTGTAAATCCATTTACACTCTTTTTGGAGGAGACATTTATCATTGTCTCCTCCACGACCATGCAACAATCCTCTATCGATCCCCGTAAATCTCAAACAACTAGGATTACTATTATGCCTTTCTTGATAGTGTCTGGCTATACTGCTTGTCTGAATTTCACCTTTAATATTGTCGCGATGTTCTTTAATGCGGTCCTTAAATTCTCTTGGTTTTTCCCACGTAAAACCTGGGACAGGAGCATTCCAGTAGATAAACTACCCCTTCTGTGTTACAGTTGAAGAAATGGTTAATACGGTAATCTGTACCACTATTTCCAGATAAAACTTTAGTACGCTTCATAAATTCACAGGTCACACGCTTACCGCATGGAAAATTCCCATTAGGTATGTGTTTTTGCAACCATTTACCTTTTGAAGGTGTAGAAACAAACTGGCTTTTGACCAAATTGTCTTTTAAATTTAAAGCTCTTCTAGCTGTCAAATTAGGTACCTTTCCTACTTCAGCTTGAATCCTTTCATCACTGGTTAGAACCGACCAGTGTTTAGTATCATTCTAATGGTATGCCAATGGCAATTAAAGCTTGTAATTAGCCAAATGACATTGTCATTAATTTTACTTTTACTGTACTTGTAGTATTTGTTCAGATATATATATATATAAATATAAAACAGTTTTCAGGAAGGTCACTCTCACTTAATTAGTTCCAACTGCCAGGGTGCAGGCAAAAGATACAAAGATAATAACAAACAGGCTTGTACTCTCTGGTCCTTGTGAAGAAGTACTTTAATGTGACGTTTCAGGGACAAACTCCCCCTTCCTCAGACAAAAGTGGCAAGACAAAATATACAACAATATATGCACTGCAAACAAATGAAACCCCTACCCCTTATCTAAAAATTGCCAGTTGTCATGGCAATAGTGGTAAACATTTGTGTTCATAATATCATAGTGAAACCACCAATAATCATTATGTGAGCTTAAAAAATGTGAATTAGTGTATCATGGTTAAAAGGGGGACAGTGAATAAAGCAATCTTGCAATAACAATAATAATCCGCCTCATTAGTATCAGTCCCTATGCTATGTACATACATTGCTTTTTCCAATTAAATTGCAATATATAATACACAATAACAAGTCTATACATAACATCAAGTACAATTACCAGGGACGAAACTACAGGGGTTGTAGTGGTCGTAATTGTGACCGGGCCCAGCTTAAAAAAAAAAATTCTCAATAAAAATCGTTGACCTGCCACTGCCTGCACTGATATCATGTGAGTGTGACGTTATGCTTCACTAGTGTCTCTGTCTCTGACTACAGGGGTTAGTGTTTCTGTTTTACCCATTGGTGTTTATGTGTGTGTGTGTATGTATGTATGTGACTGTGTGTGTATTTATGCATGTATGTGTGTGTGTGTGTGTGTATGCTTGTGGAACCAGCAAATTACAGACCTTGTTACTACAGCATGGGGGGGGCGGGGGGTAAACAGTGTCACTATACAGTACCACTATATACAGTACGGGGGGGCTGGACCATGTTACAGACTACTATGGTCACTTTATAAAGTACTGGGGCGGGTAGGGTCATGCCAGTCATCTCACTGGCAGATTACAGACTGTGTCACTAACTCACTATATACAGTACTGGTGGGTTAAACAGTGTCACTATATACAGTAATAGGGGGTCAGACCATCCCACAGACTGTGGACACAGGGTACCTCCTTTTGCAGACATGTAATCTGATTCACATTGTTTTTCTGTGTTAAATGTAAAAAAAAAAAAAAAAGATATGTATCAAATTCACTTTTTTTTCGGGGGGTGGGGGGGACCCACCTGGGCCCTGGGGTTTTTAGTTACGCCTCTGACAATTACCATAGTTTAGGGAGAATGAGTAGATATTCAATGTGATCATAACAGATGCCCATGCCTGCCTGTGAGAACTGCTGCGATGTGGTCAGTATGGATCCCTGTAATGGTCATGTCATCTGCCCATCTTAGTCACCTGCTTTGGCTACAGCCAATAGTAATTGGTTGAAGCAGTGTGTAATTTTAGCCAGGGTGATATCATGTCCAATCATGGGACTGTATCAAGTGTCTCTGTCAATGTAAAGCTGACCATAACTTAGATCATAGTGATCAGGGAATATAACTTGATTGACAATCTAGCACTATCATGTAAGCAAAATACTGTGCCTGACATTCTTTTCTGCTAGTAAGTCACTATACATAAATATACATACCTCTGTGCTGTATACAATACTACCTTATGGAATAAATCCTAGGAGGCTGTGTGCTCGACTTGACTGATGCCCGATTACCTGTAATCGAACTTCCCCAATCCCTATCAAACAAAGAAAATTTATGCTTACCTGATAAATTTATTTATTTTTTGACACGATGAGTCCACGGATCATCTTAATTACTAATGGGATATTCACCTCCTGGTCAGCAGGAAGCGGCAAAGAGCACCACAGCAGAGCTGTTAATTAGCTCCTCCCTTCCCTCCCACTCCAGTCATTCGACCGAAGTTAAGGTAAAAAAGGAAAAGCCAAGGTGAAGAGGTGTCTGAAGTTTACAATAACCCAAAACCTGTCTTACAAGAACAGGGCGGTCCGTGGACTCATTGTGTCAAAATAGAGATAAATTGATCAGGTAAGCATAAATTTTCTTTTCTTTTTTATAACACGATGAGTCCACGGATCATCTTAATTACTAATTGGATTCAATACCCAAGCTAGAGTACACAGATGATGCGGGAGGGATAAGACAGGGAACCTAAACAGAAGGCACCACTGCTTGAAGAACCCTTCCCAAAAGCGTCCTTAGCTGAGGCAAAAGTGACAAATTTGTAAAACTTAGAAAAAGTGTGAAGAGAAGACCAAGTTGCAGCCTTGCAAATCTGTTCCACAGAAGCTTTATTCTTGAATGCCCATGAGGAAGCAACAGCCCTCGTGGAATGAGCCGTAACTCTCTCTGGAGGCTGCTGTCCAGCGGTCTCATATGTAAACGTATGATACTCTTCAGCCAAAAAGAAAGAGAAGTAGCTGTAGCCTTCTGTCCCTTACTTTTCCTGAGAAAACCACAAACAAAGCAGGAGACTGACGATAACACGTCCCAATTGAGTAGAAGCCGTTCCTTCTGAGAAGAAGGATTAGGACACAAGGAATGAACAACAATCTCCTGATTAATGTTCCGATCAGAAACAACTTTAGGAAGAAATCCTAATTTAGTACGTAAAACTATCTTATCTGAATGAAAAATAAGGTAAGGAGACTCGTACTGCAAAGCCGAGAGCTCTGACACTCTGCAAGCAGAAGAAATAGCAATTAGCAACCAGAAATAAAACTTTCCAAGATAAAAACTTAATATCTAAGGAATGCATAGGCTGAAACGGAGCCCCTTGAAGAACTTTAAGCACTAAATTCAGACTCCATGGAGGAATAACTGTCTTGAACACAGGCCTGACAAAATTATTGTACATCTGGAACATCTGCCTGCATAAGGATAAGGCAGAGATTTGCCCCTTTAAAGAACTTGTCGATAATCCTTTCTCCAAACCCCCTTGGAGAAAATAAAAACTTCTAGGAATCCTAACTCTACTCCGTGAATAGCCCTTGGATTCACACCAATAGAGATATTTACGCATATCCTATGGTAATATTTCTACTTACAGGCTTACGAGCCTGAATCATGGTCTCTAAGACCGATTCTGAAAAACCCTGCTTGGATAAAATTAAGCATTCAATCTCCAAGCAGTCAGTTTCAGAGAAACTAGATTTGGGTGAAGGAAGGGCCCTTGAGTTAGAAGGTCCTTCCTCAATGGAAGTCTCAAAGGTGGCAGAGATGACATGTCCACCAGGTCTGCATACCAAATCCTGCAAGGCCAAGCTGGTGCAATGAGGATCACCGATGCCTTCTCCTGCTTGATTCGAGCAATGACCTGAGGAAGAAGAGCAAACGGAGGAAATAGGTTTGCTAGACTGAAGGTCCAAGGGACTGCCAGAGCATCTTTCAGTTCTGCCCGGGGGTCCCTGGACCTCGACCCGTATCTCAGGAGCTTGGCATTCTGTTGAGATGCCAAGAGATCCAATTCCGGCTGACCCCACTTGAGAATCAGGTCTGAGAACACATCCGGATGGAGTCCCCACTCCCACGGATGAAAGGTCTGCCTGCTCAGGAAGTCCACCTCCCAGTTGTCCACCCCTGGGATGTGGATCACCGACAGACAGCAAGAGAGGGATTCCGCCCACTGAATTATTTTGGTTACCTCATTTATCGCTAAGGAACTCCTCGTTCCTCCCTGATGATTGATGTAAGCCACTGAAGTTATGTTGTCCGACTGGAACCTGATGAATTGGACCGAGGCTAACTGGGGCCAGGCCAGAAGAGCATTGAAGATTGCTCTCAGTTCCAGAATGTTTATAGGTAGAACAGACTCTGACTGAGTCCAAACTCCCTGAGCCTTTAGGGAGCCCCAGACTGCTCCCCATCCTAGAAGGCTGGCGTCTGTTGTCACAATTACCCAAGATATCCTGCAAAAGTAGGTTCCCTGGGAGAGATGACCCCGAGACAACCACCATTGAAGAGAATCCCTTGTCTCCTGCTCCAGAAGTATTCGAGGAGACAAATCCGCATAATCTCTGTCCCATTGCCTGAGCATGTTTAACTGCAGGGGTCTGAGATGGAACCGAGCAAACGGGATGATGCCTCACTTTACCACTTCCTATCACTAACGTAGGCAAAGAGAATGACTGGAGTGGGAGGGAAGGGAGGAGCTATTTAACAGCTCTGCTGTGGTGCTCTTTGCTGACCAGGAGGTGAATATCCCATTAGTAATTAAGATGATCCGTGGACTCATTGTGTCATAAAAAAGAAAATGACAAAATTAGCAACCTGTTTTATAGTGTGGAGTAATGTGCAATGCTCAATAATGTTCCAGCCTAAAGTTAAATATTGGCAAATAGGTAGCAACTTCTTACAACTGTGAACATACATCTACCTACACACCTCCTACTGTCATTGTACATATAAGACTCAAATATACATTGAAAATTTTAGATGGCCACAAAATTTCTGGAAAGGGGTTATCAACCCTAAGTTATAAGCCAAGTTAGAGAAACATGCGAGATCTCATTTGTGGAGAAGACCAACAGCAAGGAGGGGAAAAACAAACAGTTGACCTTCACCACTAAGTTTTGTCCCTACACAAGATGCATCGGATCAAGCTTGTGCCAACACTGGCAGATCTTACACAGTGATCCTGCTTTACCATTGAAAGAATTGGAAGCACCTAGAGTTGGGTACAAAAGAAGCACTAGCTTGAGAGATCTACTAATGAAAACGGATCCTATGCACAGTTACAGCAACACCACGTGGTTACATTAAAAGGAGAAAAGTGGGTCATTCAGATGCATTGTGTGTACCGCCTGTAATTCTGTTTCCTGGTTCAACCTTCAGTCATCCACATAAAAATAAAAAATACAACATCAGGTATTTTTTAACCTGTACAACCAACTTTATAGCGTACCTTTTGAGCTGCAGCTGTGGCAAATTCTATGTTGGAAAGACAACAGACGATGCACGAACGCAGATGGCCAACCATAGGTTGGCTATACCATCAGCCATCAATACAAAAAAAAAAGCAACAAGCCAGTCGTGAGACACTTCTTGGAAGCTAGACACAATGCCTCTGACCTCAGATTCACCTTGATTGATTATGTGCCCTCGCTCAAACGCGGGGGGGGGGCAGAAACAAGAGATTGCTAGAAACAGAAGCACAATGGAGTTGTTGTATAGACAAGCTGGATCAGTGATGTCTGTAACAGGAGTGGGTCAAGCGGTAGTTTAGCCCCATCAGTACAATAATATGGAAAAACTCCATTGTAGAAAGCAGCACCTCCGGTCTCTGTATGTAGCTGGCGTTCTCAACATAGCACCCCCCAGGCTCAGCTGCATAATCAGTGAAGGCAGACGCCACTTGGTCCTTTATGCTGCTATGCGGTCTATCACACTTATAGACTGCTGCAGTGCTGCTCTAATGACTGTCCTCTCACTCCGGATCTGACTGTGATTGACAGCGGGTCAGCAGCATTGAAGGTAGACCGCTGCTCGCTATTGAATCTTTGTTTCATTTTTTTTTCTAAATAGAGTACTTGATGCCAACGTTTCACTGCCTTGTTTGAGGGATGGACAACTGTGGATGGTTGGCTGGAATATATGTTATGTAAATGAGATTTATATACAGTACATTTTATTTACATATTCTGAATTAGATTTGAATTAAATGCTCAGAGGGCAAACAGTTACTAGGAATTGGCGTGAGTGTAAAAAGCAGCCATAGTATATGTTAAGGTATTCTGACTATATACAGTATAGCGCTATTATGCAATTAAAGTCTTGATCGGACTGGTCAGACTCATGGTGTAGGATCAGAGTTGAATCTTGTTATGATTTCTCTAAAGTTGTGTTTGTAAAGTGTGAGGTGAGTGGATTGAAGATTACACAGACAGCTTCAGCATGGGGGCTGGCTGTAAGTACTAGCTAGGGACTGAGGAAAAAAAACCTTTGTCTGTAGCTAGTTGGTATTACGAACGTATTCAAATATAGTGAGAGCAATGTAAACTTTATCATCATTTTTAGGCACTTTAGAAGCAAAATTGATAATACATGACAATTACAAACTTCATCTTCTTTGAGTGCTTTATTTAAATAGCACATATTTTTTAAGTGCATAATGGCCCGTTAAGTGTATGCAGAGAAGAAGCAGTTTTACAGAGAAAGTGACCATCCATACTTCGATGCAAATTGTTACATGCTGAGTTTTCAATAAACATCCTCCCCAGACTTGGTGACAACTTAAACCTTAATAGCAAAATGTGTACTTTGAAAGCATAAAGGTCTTGAAGAGTTAAAGTTTAAACAAACTATCTATATAGCTTTCAAATATTTAATAGGTGCCTCAGACTCTCCAAATAAATTGTACAAATGTATAGTTGTGGATCTGAGAAGAAATGCCAAACAGTAACTTATTAGATAAGTATTTGATACATTTAATGAGTAGCTATATAGTCAATGTAAAAGGTTTAATCAACTTGTTTCAAAATGGATAACATATTCTTATATTTTTTAGGCATCTGATAAGTGCATATATAATTGGCAATGTAAAATATATCATATGTTTTTATACACTCAGCGAGAGATATACAGATATGAAATATTTATATTAATATAGGATAATAATCCAATATAAATATAGCTATATGAAATTACATGCTGTGGTGCTCTTTGCCACCTCTCAAGGTATGTATGTGATACTAAGATGATAACTGAGATATTAATTAGATCCATGCTAAAAGTATTAAAATCCTTTTACATACCCATATATTTAAATGTATATGAATTACTTTGTAATGTGCTACTAGGGATATACTCATGTTTAGTATGAAAATTAGTGATGTCGTGAACAGTTCACCGGAGAACAGTTCCCAGCGATCATAGCTTGTTCGTGTTCGCCGCGGCGGGCGAACATATGCGATGTTCGATCCGCCCCCTATTCGTCATCATTGAGTAAACTTTGACCCTGTATCTCACAGTCTGCAGACACATTTCAGCCAATCAGCAGCAGACACTCCCTCCCAGACCCTCCCAGCTCCTGGGCAGCAGCCATTTTAGATTCATTATGATCCTGCATTCTTAGTGAGAGGAGGGTTAGTGCTGCTGCTGCTGATTTTATAGGGAAATTGATAGCTAGGCTAGTGTATTCAGTGTCCACTATAGTCCTGAAGGACTCATCTGATCTCTGCTGTAAGGACAGCACCCCAAAAAGCCCTTTTTAGGGCTAGAACTTCAGTCTTTTTTTTTGTAATCTAATTGCATTTGCCTGCCTGTCAGCCTGTGTGTCAGGCTCACAGCATATACTGTGCCTACTTGCTCACTGCCACCACTCATATCTGGTGTAACATTAGTGTAAAATTTTTTAAAAAAACTTTTACATCAGTCTGCTAGTGTAATCTAATTTCATATGCCAGCAGGCTTGTGTGTCAGGCTCACAGCATATACTGTGCCTAATTGCTGCTCAGTGCCACCACTCATATCTGGTGTAACATTAGTGTAATTTTTTTAAAAAAAACTTTTACATCAGTCTGCTAGTGTAATCTAATTTCAGTTGCCAGGCCAGCTGCCACTGCCCAGCCTCAGTGCCACCCACTCATATCTGGTGTAACATTAGTGTAAATTTAAAAAAAAAATAACTTTTACATCAGTCTGCTAGTGTTATTTAATTTTAGTTGCCAGGCCAGCCTGCCACTAGTGCCAGCCTGTGTGTCAGGCTCACAGCATATACTTTGCCTACTTCCTCAGTGACACCACTCATATCTGTTGTAACATTAGTGTAAATGTTTTTTAAAAAACTTTTACATCAGTCCTGCTAGTGTTATTTAATTTTAGTTGCCAGGCCAGCCTGAAATTAAATAACACTAGCAGACTGATGTAAAAAAATTTTTTTAAATAATTTACACTAATGTTACAACAGATATGAGTGGTGGCACTGAGGAAGTAGGCACAGTATATGCTGTGAGCCTGACACACAAAATTTTTTTACATCAGTCTGCTAGTGTAATCTAATTTCAGTTGCCAGGCCAGCCTGCCACTGCCAGCCTCAGTGCCACCACTCATATCCGGTGTAACATTAGTGTAAATTTAAAAAAAATTTTTTTTTTACATAAGTCTGCTAGTGTTATTTAATTTTAGTTGCCAGGCCAGCCTGCCACTAGTGCCAGCCTGTGTGTCAGGCTCACAGCATATACTTTGCCTACTTCCTCAGTGACACCACTCATATCTGTTGTAACATTAGTGTAAATTTAAAAAAAAAAACACTTTTACATCAGTCTGCTAGTGTTATTTAATTTTAGTTGCCAGGCCAGCCTGCCACTAGTGCCAGCCTGTGTGTCAGGCTCACATCATATACTGTGCCTACTTCCATCCTCAGTGCCACCACTCAAATCTGTTGTAACATTAGTGTAATTTTTTTTTAAAAAAACTTTTACATCAGTCTGCTAGTGTTATTTAATTTTAGTTGCCAGGCCAGCCTGCCACTGCCAGCCTGTGTGTCAGGCTCACAGCATATACTGTGCCTACTTCCTCAGTGCCACCACTCATATCTGTTGTAACATTAGTGTAAATTTTTTTTTAAATTTTTTTTACATCAGTCTGCTAGTGTTATTTAATTTTAGTTGCCAGGCCAGCCTGCCACTAGTGCCAGCCTGTGTGTCAGGCTCACAGCATATACTGTGCCTACTTGCTCAGTGCCACCACTCATATCTGTTGTAACATTAGTGTAAATATTTTTTTTTAAAAAACTGTTACATCAGTCTGCTAGTGTTATTTAATTTTAGTTGCCAGGCCAGCCTGCCACTGCCAGCCTGTGTGTCAGGCTCACAGCATATACTGTGCCTACTTCCTCAGTGCCACCACTCATATCTGTTGTAACATTAGTGTAAATTATTTAAAAAAAATGTTTTACATCAGTCTGCTAGTGTTATTTAATTTTAGTTGCCAGGCCAACCTGCCACTGCCAGCCTGTGTGTCAGGCTCACAGCATATACTGTGCCTACTTGCTCAGTGCCACCACTCATATCTGTTGTAACAATAGTGTAAATTTTTTTTTAAAAAAAAACTTTTACATCAGTCTGCTAGTGTTATTTAATTGCAGTTGCCTGCCTGCCAGCGTGTGTGCCAGGCCCACTTGCCAACTAGTGCCACCAATCATATTTGTTATAACAGTAGTGTAAATATTTTTTAAAAAAAAGCTTTTTTGACTGTGAAACATCAGTCTGCTAGTGTAATCTAATTGAAGTTGCCTGCCTGCCAGCATGTGTGCCAGGCCCACTTGCCAAGTTAGTGCCACCACTCATATTTGTTGTAACAGTAGTGTAAATATTTAAAAAAAAAAAACTTTTTTGACTGTGAAACATCAGTCTGCTAGTGCAATCTAATTGCAGTTGCCTGCCTGCCTGCCAGTGTGTGTGCCAGGCCCACTTGCCAACTAGTGCCACCAATCATATTTGTTATAACAGTAGTGTAAATATTTAAAAAAAAAACTTTTTTGACTGTGAAACATCAGTCTGCTAGTGTAATCTAATAGCAGTTGCCTGCCTGCCTGCCAGCGTGTGTGCCAGGACCACTTGCCAAGTTAGTGCCACCACTCATATTTGTTATAACAGTAGTGTAAATATTTTTTAAAAAAAACTTTTTTGACTGTGAAACATCAGTCTGCTAGTGTAATCTAATTGCAGTTGCCTGCCTGCCAGCGTGTGTGCCAGGCCCACTTGCCAACTAGTGCCACCAATCATATTTGTTATAACAGTAGTGTAAATATTTAAAAAAAAAAACTTTTTTGACTGTGAAACATCAGTATGCTAGTGTAATCTAATTGAAGTTGCCTGCCTGCCAGCGTGTGTGCCAGGACCGACCAAGCATCTTTTTCCATCTCCCGCTTCCTAAAATCCATGCCATATACACCTCCCCCGATAGGGGGAGTAACAGGTATTAAACTGCTAAGAATAGTACTACTGACACACCACTCATATCTGGTGGCACAATAGATTGCACGGGCAGTGCCCCAAATTTGAAGCAGGAGGACCGACCGAGCATCTTTTTTCATCTCCCGGGTCCGAAAATCCATGCCATATACACGTCCCCTGGCGCCGCAACTGCCTCTGGGAACCTTACCATGGGTCACAGACCGCACATCTTGTAATTCTCTGTCTGTGAAATTATATATCTATCAAATCAATCTATTTATCTATCAAATCTATCTAACTATCAATCGTATATATCAAATGTATATTGCATCTATTGATCTATGTAATTCGTATCTATCAAATGTATATTGCATCTATTGATCTATGTAATTCGTATCTATCAAATGTATATTGCATCTATTGATTTATGTAATTCGTATCTTTCAAATGTATATTGCATCTATTGATCTATGTAATCTATGTATCTATCTATCTATCTATCTATCTATCTATCTATCTATCAAATCTATCTATCTATCTCGTGGCCGGACTGTTTTGTGACAGCCACCTGTGTTTCGGCCAAATTTGAAGTAGGAGGACCGACCAAGCATCTTTTTCCATCTCCCGCTTCCTAAAATCCATGCCATATACACCTCCCCCGATAGGGGGAGTAACAGGTATTAAACTGCTAAGAATAGTACTACTTAACACACCACTCATATCTGGTAGCACAATAGATTGCACGGGCAGTGCCCCAAATTTGAAGCAGGAGGACCGACCGAGCATCTTTTTCCATCTCCCGGTTCCGAAAATCCATGCCATATACACGTCCCCTGGCGCCGCAACTGCCTCTGGGAACCTTACCATGGGTCCCAGACCGCACGTCTTGTAATTCTCTGTCTGGTGAAATTATATATCTATCAAATCTATCTCTTTATCTATCAAATCTATCTAACTATCAATCGTATCTATCAAATGTATATTGCATCTATTGATCTATGTAATCCGTATCTATCAAATGTATATTGCATCTATTGATCTATGTAATTCGTATCTATCAAATGTATATTTCATCTATTGATCTATGTAATTCGTATCTATCAAATGTGTATTGCATCTATTGATCTATGTAATTCGTATCTATCAAATGTATATTGCATCTATTGATCTATGTAATTCGTATCTATCAAATGTATATTGCATCTATTGATCTATGTAATTTGTATCTATCTATCAAATCTATCTATCTGGTGGTTGTGCAAATGGACTGTTTGCGGTTGTTTGCGGTGCGTTACACGGGGAGTTTGGTCTGTCACTGTGAAGCGGGCGTAACCCTACCACTCCCTGATCGATACAACATCATACCTGATGTTTTAAATCACGTTATTCCAAACAATTTAGGAATGTTAGGTGATTTATGCCCTTTATGGATTAAAACCAGACTCTGCATCAACTGTGTAATTTTCCGTGGGAGTTTTGCCATGGATCCCCCTCCGGCATGCCACAGTCCAGGTGTTAGTCCCCTTGAAACAACTTTTCCATCACTATTGTGGCCAGAAAGAGTACCTGTTGGTTTTAAAGTTCGCCTGCCTATTGAAGTCAATGGTGGTTCACCCGGTTCGCGAACAGTCGCAGAAGTTCGAGTCCGCCGTTCGCGAACCGAAATTTTTAGGTTCGCGACATCACTAATGAAAATACTCAGACTAAATGATATTAAATGGACCATGTATGGAACATATAGTTTTTAAAACTAGGTGATTAAAAGTGTATAAAAATAGACATTTGATAAATATATATATAAGAATCTGTATTTACTGTTACATGCAAGAGAAAGGAAAGGGGTCTTTGCTGCTGAATTTTGACTGAACCGTATAACCTTGCTGCCTTTGAACACAGTCTTTACAAATCAAAACTGGGCCTAACTTTTCTTATCCATATTGCAATACCTCTCTTATTTATGAGGTGAACTGGGTTTATCTGAAAAAGCTGAAACACTCATCTGGTTTATTTGATGATGTATATGGTTGATCTATATTTTATATTTAATAGATTTTTAACAAATATATTCTAAAGCTATAGTTAGATTGCAGCTGTTAATTTAAAGAGCATATTTGGTATTTTAAGGTTATATCCATCCATAGTCCTGTGTAAATTAGAACCAGTCATATTTAGTGCTAAGTAATTTATTTGCTAGACAGGATTTTGCACTCCATATTTATAAATCAGTTTTATTATTGTGAACTCTCTTAGAACTGTACATAAATTGGTTATTGTGGTTAAATCTCAGTTAGTTATTAATTAAGCATTGTTAAGCTAATAATCCATATTCTGACGTTGGACTGAACTAACCTGGATAATTATAGACTGTTCTGCTATCCTCATTTGGGGTATTTTAATGTGATTCATTGTAATGTTAAAAATTGTAATGATATATTGTTATGAACTGTGGTATAGAATATTGTAACGGAATAGGCGTGTATAATTGATTCAGTTTCTACAATGTGTATAAAGCTAACTAATCTAAGAATTTAGGAATAAATATTAATTAAAATTGTTTCGTATATATATTTTAATTGGAGGTTATTTTAAAGATAATAATAAATAAATAATAATTTTATAACCTGGTATATACCGACAGTTGAGAAACCGACACTCAGTTCCCCACTGGTCTTCTTCCCACAATCCCTGCTGTCTTGGTGTCCTCCAGTAAAAAGACATTTAAAAAAAACATGGCAGTTGCAGTTAGCAACAAAAGAGCAGTTATCACATAAACAGTAATATATTGCGTGGAACTGAGTTGAACAGAGTCTCTGGTAGGTAAATCCGTGACATTACCCCCCCCCCCTCATCTGCAGAAGACAATCCGGGGTTACTCAGACGGGTAAATCCGTGATTGGCTGGCACATTAGTGGTCATCTTGTCTGGATAGGCCATCTGCATTGCTTGTCTGCTTCTTTTCTCTTCCTCCTTCTTCTTCTCTATGTTTTCTCTTCTCTTCCTCTCTTATGCATTTTTTCTCCAATTCCCGACACCTTCTCTCTTTTATTTTTTCTTCCCGTATTCTCTGCTTCTCTAGTTTTCTGTTTTTTTATCAATTCTAACATTGGTGTTGTTCTTCTGGCAATAAGCTCCTTTGTCTTTGCTTCAATTTCTCCCAGTAAAGTCTCTGGATTTGCACAAACTTTTTCCTCCTTTGTGCAGTAGTTCTCTAAAAATTTCAGTTTGTCTACTGCATCTGCTGCAAAGCTGGAGTTGTGATTTCCTTTCTTTACGCGGTCTTGGCTGTTAGCCTTTCCCCATTTTTGATCATCTTCATTCTTCCTTGTAAACTTCTCATACTCATAGTGGGTCCTCTGTTTTCTGCCATCTTCTATTCTGTACCTTTGTCTATCTTGATCTTTATCTCTAAACCTTCTGTCATCCCTTTGTTCTTTATCACTGTCATTCTGTATTTTTTCTTTGAGTTCATTTTCAATTATATTCTTTGGCTGAACCAGAGGGACTTTGTGGTAATCTCTGTACTCCTGTGGTGGCCATTGGGTAGTGTCATTATGGGAGACTCTGTAATAATCCTCTGGGTAAATTATACAGTTTGCTTGTTGTGGCACGTTGGGGCTAGGGTTGTCCCGGGGACTTATGGTATTAGGTTTGAAGTGGAGCAGAGGACAATTACATTGGATATGCCCGGGCTTGCGGCAGTGAAAGCAAGATTGCCCAGCCAAGGTGCTCTGAGGGGGAAAGCTGAGGATCTGGTTGTAATGTCCCAGGGGTGGTTTATGTGGCATTCCTGGGTACAAGGGGCTAGCTCATTTTTGGGTTTGCTGGACATCCACAAATTTATCTACTAACTGTGCGGCCTCCTCCAGAGTGACTGGCTTCTGATTCCACACCCAGTCTCTTACTTCCACAGCAGCGAGCTGAAAGAATTGTTCCAATAAAATTTGTTGCAGCACCTCCTCAAAGGTAGTTGCCTTGCACCCCTGTAACCAGCTCCAGGCTGCTCTGTCCATCCTGTGTGCCCAATCTATGTGGGAATCTTTAGCCAACATGTGGTCATCCCTGAAGCGCCGTCAGTATGTATCTGTGGTGATGGCATACCGGGCCAGGAGACATTTCTTTAATTCCTGGTAGTCTCTGCTGTGATCCTCTGGTATGGCCCGGTATACCTCAGCTGCCCTGCCGGTTAGTTTGCCAACTAGTATAGGCACCCACTCCCGGGGTTCAATATTGTATAATCTACATTGTTTCTCAAAATCTTGTAGAAATCTGTCAATGTCTTCTGTCTGATCATCTAAGGTTTTAAAAGCCTGATGTGTCACCTTTATTCTGCTGTTGACCCAGTGCTTCTTGTGAACCGTCTGTCCTTGGAGCTGTTGTTGAGTGCATTAGCCTTGCAGATGGCTAGCTCTTCCACCATTTCATTCTCTGCAGCCCCCATAAACCGGTTGATTATCTCGATTGAGGGGTTAGTACCATAGAACATCAAACACTCCCGCACTTTCTGTGAAAGTTCATCCTGTCCAGTTGTGTGCAATGATGACCCAAAGTTGCTTGTGCCTGGGGTTGGCTCTCCCTCCTGCTCTGATTCCACCAGAGCGCCGATTAACTCTGGTTTTTTTAAGCACTGTCGGGTGTGGTCCTTTCTGAATCATAGGGCGATGATGCCTCTCGTAGGGCGATGACCGTCAGTTGCTGTTTGCACTGGGACTTGACTGTAAGGAGAATCTCACTACTTGACACCAATGTAACACACCTGCTACCAAGCAATATGCTGCCCCTTGTCTGTTGTCACTGATTCCCTGATAGAAAGTCAAACAAACCTAAATTATATACCCTATACTATTTATACTACATTTTCTTAGTTCAGGCCCAGTATATGTCTCTTTTAGAAGAGAGACATCATTTGACCTATTACAATGCTTTTGTAATAATGAGGTCTATAGATTATTAATATTGGTGGGTCTTTATTTTGGTTGCCCTACCCCAGATTTCATTCAAAAAGCCCTAAACAGATTGATAGATATAGATAAAGGTCTTAGGTGGAGATTTGAATGTTCCATTATGTCCAGTTATGTTAAATCCTATCTTCGCTCACAACAAATTAGAGCCGATTGGTCAGCTTTACAGACATACCTGATTTATGACAATTGGAGGACAATGTACCCGAATTAAAAGGCTATACTTTATTTCTCTAACTCACAACACGTATATACACATCTAGACTATATATTATGTAGCTAACCTATGCTGTTATCCCTAGTTGATTCCAGGATATCCCAGACCACTTGGCCAGATGACGGAATAGACCTTAGTACATTCAAGTGGTCTTCCAAGCCCGCAAATCAAGATACTAGAAGACTCAATGATACTATATTTACCAACCCTTTGTTAGTACAGTTTATTTCTGAGTAAACTACTGAGTTTTTTGCTTTTTATTACCCTAGTGCTACCTCTACAGTAAATAACTGGGAGGCATATAAATGTTACATCTGGGGGGAGATAATACAGTTGGCATTGGGACAGTGAAAACAAAAAGCCAAATATTATTCTACGCTATCAACTAAGCTACTGTCTCTTGAAACAGAATCCTAGCTCTGCACACATTCTGACAGATCTGATGCTAGCTAGAATCCCTTAAGAAAAGAAAACTTAAAAATGATATACATCATTTTTCGAGACCTACAGGAGTAATTAAGTCCACTAATGAAGGAATTGTTAATAAATGTGCAAATTACTATGCTTAATTATAATTGGATAGAACAGATTCCCATAGAAAGGCAAAATTGATTAATGACAATTTATCTCAAATACAACTTCCTACTTGGCGGTCCAGACGATTTTAATACTAAATTCTACTATCTGTTTAAAACACAATTAAGACCACAGATTTTATCTCTTTTTCAATCCATATTAACTTTATCCAACAGGAAAATATACACTATTTTGCCAAGGAGTTGGTTGATGTTTTTCGTCCCTTTGTTTTCCCCTAATGTTCTTTTAACCTTATATTTTCTAAATTTGTGAGCAATGTTATTATTTTATCAAGTCCATATCTACAGATTGTTTTTTATAATTATAATCTGTAGGCGTATTACGGATATACACTCCGCTATTATTGATGACTGTAATGTATGTGTTTGTATTTTTTTCTTTGAAATTTTTAAATAAAAATAGTTCAATTAAAAAAAATATATATTGGTGAGTTGTTTTTTTACTATTCTTATGTCTGAAGATGGAGGTAACCCCGAAACAAAACATATGTCACAATAAATTTGTTGGTTTATTAAAGTCCCGGTGAGTGCCTTTTACCTGTGGATATATATAAAGTCTTGTGAGTGCATTTTGCGTGCTGATGAAGAAAGAAAGAGAGAAAGAAAGAAAGATTATGATGCATTAAAATAAATTATAACAATGTTATATAAGTAACATAAATCTTACAGGATTTTAATAATATATACTGGTACCACATTTGTAATTTTATTTTCTTTAGCAGTGGCGTCTGCTTATATTTAGACTCTATTTTATCCACTGTTAGATTCTAAATATTGATTTCTCTGCACCTAGCATTGTTCATTTAATTATACACCATTACCATTAAATTACCCTCAGTAAAGTGGTATTTCATAGTGCGCCCCATAATAAATTAGTTTTAATGTACAAGTGGAATTGCTGTATTTCTATAGTTCCTTTCTATATTAGTTACAATAAAAATAACTAAAACAGAAAATATTGTATTTACAAAGAATGATTAAGAAAACATAGTTTAGCTTCAGGTCCTTTGAAATGTGACTCTGCTTCTTGCAAATACTGCTGAGATATAGCTGTTATGTTCCTTTTTTTAAATTTCTCTCATTTTTATGTTGTGAATTTAGCAGCAGCAGAAACAAAAGCAGAGCTAACAGATATGAACCGATAATTTAAAGGGATACTTAAGTCACAATTAAAGGGACACTCAATCAAAATTAAACTTTCATGATTCAGATAGAGCATGACATTTTAAACAACTTTCCAATTTACTTCCATTAACAAAATGTGCACAGTCTTTTTATATTTAAACTTTTTGAGTCATTAACTCCTACTGAGCATGTGCAAGAATAAGTGTGTATGCATTTGTGAATGGCTGATGGCTGTCACATGGAACGTGTATGCATTTGTGATTGGCTGATGGCTGTCACATGGTACAGGGGGAGTGGAAAAAGACATAACTTTTAAAATTGTCAGAAAAAAAATCTACTACTCATTTGAAGTTCCGACTAAGTGCTATTGCATTGTCTTGTTATCTTGCACTTGTTGATTATGCAAATCTACTGTGTTGACTGGTCCTTTAAGGTTTCATTTTTCAGATAGATCATGCGAGTTTGAGACTTTCCAATTTACTTCCATTATCAAATTGTGCAAAATCTATATATATGCACACTTTCTGAGGCGCCAACTAATGCATTGTCTTTTTATTATGCACATGTTGATTATGCAATTCTACTATGTTTAATGGTCCCTTAAAGGGACAGTGTACTGTAATTTTGTTCTCTCCTTTAATGTGTCCATAATGATCTATTTTATCTGCTAGAATGTATTAAATTGTTTATAAACCCTTAACCTTTATTTTGTCATTTGAAATAGCTTATTTTGTCTGTTGAATCCCCACCTGTACTGAACATTTCAGCAACTTTAACGGGACATGAAACATAGTTTTTTTCTTTCATGATTCAGATAAACCATACAATTTGAAACAACTTTCCAATTTACTTCTTTTATCTAATTTGCTTCATTTTCTTTGTGTCATTTGCTGAAAAGCATAACTAGGTAGGCTCAGGAGCTGCTACATACTTGCTGATTAGTGGCTGCACATGTATGCCTGTTGTCATTGGCTTACCAATGTGTTCAGCTAGCTCCCAGTAGTGCATTGCTACTCCTTCAAAAAATAGAATAAGAAATTGAAGCAAAATTCATAATTAATTGGAAAGTTGTTTAAACATGTCTGCTCTATCTGAATCATTAAAGAAACATTTGAGGTTTAGTGTCACTTTAAAGACACATTATAGACTAATTTTTTTCTTTGCATAAATATTTTGTAGATTATCTATTTATATAGCCCATAAAGTTTTTGTTTTTTTTAAATAAATGTATAGTTTTGCTTATTTTAAAATAACATTGCTCTGATTTTCAGACTCCTAACCAAGCCCCAAAGTTTTATGAGAATACCGTCAGATACCTACTCTAGCTTGCTCCTGTTTGTGTAAAGGGTCTTTTCATATGCAAAAGAAGGGGGAGGGGGAGCGTCTTATTTCCCACTTGCAGTGGGCTTTACAGCTGCCTTTTCAACAGAGCTAAACTGAGAGCTTCTAAGTAAGTTTTTAAACAGTTTTATACTGGATTTTTATATCAGTATCTGTGCATCTTATTCTTTATAGTAGTGTATATTACATGCAGTTATATGAAAATGAGTGTATACTGTCCCTTTAAGTACTGGTTACAGAAAAGCTAGAAGGTTTTTATGAAATCATGCTCCAAGTGGGGGTGTGACAGAGAGATACTTAAAGGGACACTGAACCCAAATTTTTTCTTTTATGATTCAGATAGAGCATGCAATTTGTCTTCATTCTCTTGGTATCTTTATTTCGAAAGCAAGAATGTAAGTTTAGATGCCGGCCCATTTTTGTTGAACAACCTGGGTTGTCCTTGTTGATTGGACAGCACCAATAAAAAAGCGCTGTCCATGGTCCTGAACCAAAAATTTGCTGGCTCCTTAGCTTAGATGCCATCTTTTTCAAATAAAGATAGCAAGAGAACAAAGAAAAAAAATGATAATAGGAGTAAATTAGAAAGTTGCTTAAAATTGCATGCTCAGTCTATCTGAATCATGAAAGAAAAAATTTGGGTTCAGTGTCCCTTTAACTGTTAATTTCCATTGTTGCCTCTATGTTTTAGTGTTTGAGTTAACTGTGATAAATAAGATAAGGAAAACTGTGTGTAAATCATTAGATAAGATAATTAGGTCTGCTCTGAATATGAGCTCAGTAGATTTAATTTTATTGTGGTTTCAATTAGCAGAACCAGCTATTTTATACACAAAAATATACCTAAATGAGCAATTCCCCATACATTTTATACTCTGCAGCTGATTTAATGAGCCTTTGGAATTTTACATTACACTGTCCCTTTAATCACTGTGATTACCAGAGTATTGCATAGGACATAATGCTTAACTGCGTTTCCTTCCTCTTATACTGGAAGCTCTAAGTATGAGCTACATTCACAGATGCCATAGTGGAAGGAAATAGGTTTCAATATTTATGAGTAAACACGCTCTTCTAGAGGCTAAAATGGCCACAGATTACGTTGTGCATGAGCAATTGGCAGCTATGTAGAATATGGAAAATGTTAAAGGGACAGTCTAGTCCAGAATAAACTTTCATGATGAATCATGATAGGCCATGTGATTCTAAACAACTTTCCAATTTACTTTTATCACCAATTTTGCTTTGTTCTCTTGGTATTCTTAGTTGAAAGCTAAACCTAGGAGGTTCATATGCTAATTTCTTAGATCTTGAAGGCCACTTTTAAGCTGAATACATTTTGACAGTTTTTCACCACTAGAGGGTGTTAGTTCATGTGAGTCATATAGATAACACTGTGCTCAACCATGTGGAGTTGCCTAGGAGTAAGCACTAATTGGCTAAAATGCAAGTCTGTCAAAAGAACCAAGATAAGGGGGCAGTCTGTAGAGGCTTAGATACAAGATAATCACAGAGGTAAAAAGTGTATTAACATAACTGTGTTGGTTATGCAAAACTAGGGAATGGTTAAAAAAGGGATTATCTATATTTTAAAACAATACAAATTCTAGTGCCATTACTCAGTTTGCACAAAATCTATTTTCATTTTTAAAAATCCAACTAAGGAAATTCAATAATCAAGCTTTATTTGTATATAGACTTGTAATCACATCTGTCACATTCTTTTAAAGGTGCATAGAAGTTTGTATATTACTAAACTGTATTGTAAAAGAACTTGAACATTATAATTAAACTTTCATGATTCAGACAAAGGGCTCTATTTATTAAAGGTCAGGTGCTACTGCGAACATATCCGCTGGACCTCGCTGCGTTTGCTTGTGCAATGCCATCCCCTGCTCGCTGGTAGCCAATCGACCCCAAGCAGGGGCTGTCAAAATTTTGTAAATAATGTAGTTCTGCAGCGAGTAAGGCCAGCAAAATGCTTGGATGTATTGGTAGAGTTATTTGCAGAAGAAATAGTAAGGTTCTTAGGCCACTTTTCAGATCATTAGTTAGGCCTCATTTTGAGTATTGTGTGCAGTTCTGGAGGCCATATCTTCAGAAGGCTATAAACAAACTTGAATCTGTGCAAAGGAGGGCTACTAAAATGGTACATGGTCTAAAAAATAAAACGTTTACGCGTTTCAGCTTCAAAAGCTTTGATAAAGACTTTTAAAGCTGAAACGCATAGGCGTACCCTGATTGGCTCACGTTTTTAATCTCCCAGTCAAGCTTTTCCAGCTAACTGAACAGATTCCGGTAAAGATTTTATCTTGAGGAACCGAGTAAAGAGGAAGTACTCAGCACTATTCCAGAAACAGGCTCAAAACGGAGCCACTGAGTGACTTCATTCTCTTGTACAGAGACTCACTCCAAGATCTAGCAACAGATGTCTGTGTGATCACATAGCTATATTAGCTGACAAGCTGACACACAGGACATTGAATCACTTTAACACCACTTACCTAGCGGTGATAAGGTATTTTAATATTTTTCTACCACTTTTGAAATAATATCTTCACCACTTAAAGGACGCTATCCTATGTATATACACTACAATTGGAGAAATTTAATTGTCTATCACCACTGACTTTGTCCCTTATAACCTTGGGAATTAAAATGGATAAACAGCACTTGGACACTTTTTTTCCTATTTTGCTGGCAAATATTTTTCTCGACCTCATTGTTTTTAGATTTTTCAGATTTTTTTACCACCTGGTCCATATTTGTAGAGGATTCCGGATCCTTATTATTGTTTTTACTGTTATATAGAATTGTTTAGAATAAACCTATTTTCTAACTCACACTCAGTTGTTATATATGTCATTGTACACTCAACTTTATTATATTTATTATTTAATACATTGAATATCCACATTTGAAGTCCACCTTTACTAGTCAATAGGTATTACCCAAACTATATAGTAGATACCCTATTGCTATCCTTAGCGCTGCTCCCCCTTCCATGTTTTATGTATATATGCGTATACATGTGTATATATGTGTTTATATGTGTATATATGTACATATGTATATATATATATATATATATATATATATATAAACACACATATAAATACACATTTATACATATATATATATATATATATATATACACACATATAAATACACATTTATACATATATATATATATATACACACATATAAATACACATTTATACATATATGTATATATATACACACATAAAAATACACATTTATACATATATATATATATATATATATATATATATATACACACATATAAATACACATTTATACATATATATATATATATACACACATAAAAATACACATTTATACATATATATATATATATATATATATACACACATATAAATACACATTTATACATATATATATATATATACACACATAAAAATACACATTTATACATATATATATATATATATATATATACACACATATAAATACACATTTATACATATATATATATATATATATATATATATATATATATATATATATATATATATATTGTGTGTATATATATATATATATATATATATATATATATATATATATATACACACATATTTAGTGAGGACTTAAAGGACAAATAAATACAGTAGATTTGCATAATTAACAAATGCACGATTGAAGGACAATGTAATAGTATTTGGCGATAGATTTACCAAAGGTCGAGCGGACATTATTTGCTGTTTCTTACGACCGCTGCTTCTTAACTTTTGTTTCTGGCGGACCAGAAACGATGAGGCATTGATGCAGCATCCGCTGCTTAATAAATCGACCCCTAGTCTGAATTTCAGTAGTATATTTTTTTCTGACAATTTTCAAAGTTATATCTATTTCCACTCCTCCTGTATCACGTGACAGCCAGCAACCAATCACAAATGCATATGTGTATATTCTGTGAGTTCTTGCACATGCTCAGTAGGAGCTGATGACTCAAAAAGTGTAAATATAAAAAGACTGTGTACATTTTGTAAATGGAAGTAAATTGAAAAGTTGTTTAAAATTGCTGCTCTATCTGAATCATTAAAGTTTAGAAGTAGTATGAAATAAATTACACAAGAATAGGTGCACCACAAGGGTCTATCGAGGGGAACCAATAGTAGAAAGTAATGAGTGTATATAGAATGGATCAAATGATAAGGACAATAAATGTGATCAGATCGGGAAGGAGCAAATATAAGCCCAAATGGCAAAATAAAAGTGAAGGTTTATAAAAATAAAAAATATAAATAATATAATATAAATATATATAATAATGTAGAAAATAATTCTTATAAAATGTGAATGTCCAAAAGAGGAGGATTCTCTTGGAGACCAGACCAAGATGACCGGATCGAGTCCCAAGGAGATAACAGAAGAAAGGCAGACAGCCAATTGAATCCTATTTCCACAACCCTTCGAGTCCGCTCTTCTGAGAGTCTGGCCAGACGCTGGGATATTCTAAAAAAGACAAAAAGGCGCCTCATAGGGTAGTAACTCAACAAGGGTGGCAATAAACCAGTGCAGGAACAGAAGGGTACTCACATTTCATGAAGCACAACAATGTGCAACTAAAACAAGCCAGATCCTCTGAGTCGTCCAGCAGACTCGCCTCCAGTGCAAGATTGGTGTTCCTTGTGTTTAATGAGTGTGTGATATTTCAACGTTAGCGTGGTACATGTTATCCCCTATACCTAGTCTGTTCACATACAAAGAAAATTGCATGGAAATCAATAGTAAATGTGAACTGTAGACATAAGCAATATGGAAAACTGTAAACATAGACTCTTATACAGAATCTAAATATTTTAGAAAATAGATTAGAATATTTTACAGTATGTATAATAACTTTAAATAATTTGTATTAATATTTTTTAATTGTTTATATTTAATATTTCAATAATGCGCATTGAAGATAGCAATTCTTCATGTGCACTAACCTGACCGCGTCCACGGATTTCATCCTTACTTGTGGGATATCGCCTCCTGGTCAGCAGGAGGAGGCAAAGAGCACCACAGCAGAGCTGTATATATAGCTCCTCCCTTCCCTCCCACTCCAGTCATTTGACCGAAGTTAGGAAGAGAAACGAAAAGCCAAGGTGCAGAGGTGACTGAAGTTTAACAAAAATAAAGACCTGTCTTAGAAAAACCGGGCGGGCCGTGGACTCATCGTATCTAAAAAGAAACAAATTTAACAGGTAAGCATAAATTTTCTTTTCTTTTTAAAGACACAATGAGTTCACGGATTTCATCCTTACTTGTGGGATACAATACCAAAGCTATAGTACACGGATGAAAAGGGAGGGACAAGACAGGGAACCTAAATGGAAGGCACCACTGCTTGAAGAACCTTCCTCCCAAAAACCGCCTCAGCCGAGGCAAAAGAATCAAATTTGTAAAATTTGGAAAAAGTGTGAAGAGACGACCAAGTTGCAGCAAATTTGCAAATTTGTTCAACAGAAGCATCATTTTTGAATGCCCATGAGGAAACCACAGCCCTAGTGGAATGAGCTGTAATTCACTCAGGAGGCTGCTGTCCAGCAGTCTCATATGCAAAACGGATGATACTCTTCAGCCAAAAAGAAAGAGAGGTAGCCGTAGCTTTCTGACCCCTATGTTTCCCTGAAAAAATTACAAACAAGGAAGACGATTGACGAAACTCCTTAGTCGCTTGCAAGTAGAACTTCAAAGCACGGACTACGTCTAAATTATGTAATAGACGTTCCTTCTTAGAAGAAGGATTAGGACACAAGGAAGGAACAACAATCTCCTGATTAATATTCTTGCTTGAAACAACTTTAGGAAGAAAACCAAGTTTAGTACGTAACACTGCCTTATCCGAATGGAAAATAAGATAAGGAGAATCATATTGTAATGCCGAAAGCTCAGATACTCTTCGAGCAGAAGAAATAGCAACCAGAAATAAAACTTTCCAAGATAATAACTTAATATCTATGGAATGCATAGGCTTAAATGGAACCCCTTGAAGAACTCTAAGAACTAAATTTAAACTCCAAGGAGGAGCAATCGGTCTAAAGACAGGCCTGATTCTAGCCAGAGTCTGACAAAAAGATTGTATATCTGGAACAGCTGCCAGACGCTTGTGTAACAAAATAGACAAAGCAGAAATCTGTCCTTTTAAGGAACTTGCTGACAACCCCTTCTCCAATCCTTCTTGGAGAAAAGACAAAATCCTGGGAATCCTAACCCTACTCCATGAGTTGCCCTTGGATTCACACCAATAAAGATATTTACGCCATATCTTATGGTACATTTTCCTAGTAACAGGCTTACGTGCCTGAATTAAGGTATCTATGACAGAATCAGAAAAACCTCGCTTAGATAAAATCAAGCGTTCAATCTCCAAGCAGTCAGCTGCAGAGAAACTAGATTCGGATGATGGAAGGGACCCTGAATGAGAAGGTCTTTCCTCAATGGGAGCTTCCACGGTGGCTGAGATGACATGTCCATCAGATCGGCATACCAAATTCTGCGAGGCCACGCGGGGGCGATGAGGATAACCGATGCCCTCTCCTGTTTGACTTGAGCAATCACCCGGGGAAGGAGAGCAAATGGAGGGAATACATAAGCTAGGCTGAAAGACCAAGGCATCTATCAGCTCGGCCTGGGGATCCCTGGACCTGGACCCGTATCTCGGAAGCTTGGCATTCTGACGAGATGCCATGAGATCCAACTCCGGCCTGCCCCATCTGAGAATCAGGTTGGAAAATATCTCCAGATGGAGTTCCCACTCTCCCGGATGAAATGGCTGTCTGCTCAGAAAATCTGCTTCCCAGTTTTCCACCCCCTGGGATGTGGATTGCTGACAGATGGCAAGAGTGAGACTCTGTCCACTGTATTATCTTGGCTACTTCTGTCATCGCTAAGGAACTCCTTGTTCCTCCCTGATGATTGATGTAAGCTACCGTCGTTATGTTGTCCAACTGGAATCTGATGAATTGGGCCGAAGCCAACTGAGGCCAAGCCCGAAGCGCAATGAATATTGCTCTCAACTCTAGGATATTGTTGGGAAGGAGAGACTCTGCCTGAGTCCATACACCCTGAGCCCTTAGGGAGTTCCAGACTGCTCTCCATCCTAACAGGCTGGCATCTGTTATCACTATCACCCATGAGGGTCTGCGGAAGCATGTCCCCTGGGATAGATGATACAGCGACAACCACCATAGAAGAGAGTCCCTTGTCTTCTGATCTAGATTTATTTGAGGAGACAAATCTGTATAATCTCCATTCCACTGCACGAGTATGCTTAATTGCAGAGGCCTGAGATGAAAATGAGAAAACAGAACAATGTCCATTGCCGCCACCATCAATCCGATTACCTCCATGCACTGAGCCACTGACGGACGAGGATTGGACTGAATGGTTTGACATGTATTCAGAATTTTTAACTTTCTGACCTCCGTCAGAAAAATCTTCATTGAAATAGAGTCGATTAGAGTTCCCAGAAAGGGTACTCTTGTCTGAGGAACTAACAAACTTTTTTCCAGGTTTACCTTCCACCCGTGGGTCCTTAGGAAGGAAAGCACAATGTCGGTATGGAACCTTGTCAGTTGAAATGATGATGCCTGGATCAGTATATCATCCAGATAAGGCACCACTGCGATGCCCCGCGGCCTTAGAACCGCCAATAAAGACCCCAGAACTTTCGTGAAAATTCTGGGTGCCGCGGCCAGACCGAAAGGGAGAGCCACAAACTGAAAATGTTTGTCCAGAAAGGCAAACCTCAGGAACTTGTGATGATCTCTGTGGATAGGAACATGAAGATATGCATCCTTTAGATCCACTGTTGTCATAAATTGACCCTCCTGGATCAATGGAAGAATGGTACGAATAGTTTCCATCTTGAAAGATGGAACTCTGAGAAACTTGTTTAGACTCTTGATCTAAAATTGGTCTCCCATAATGTCAGAAATAATTTCCTTCAAGTCAGGCCCGAACAGGGTCTTCCCCTTGTAGGGAATAGCCAAAAGCTTAGACTTGGATGACACATCCGCAGACCAGGACTTCAACCATAAGGCTCTGCATGCTAAGATGGAAAACCCTGAACTCTTAGCCGCCAACTTGGTAATCTGCAAAGAAGCATCTGTAATAAATGAATTAGCTAATTTAAGAGCTTTAATTCTGTCCTGTATATCTTCCAAGGAATTCTCAGTCTTAAGAGATTCTTCCAGAGCATCAAACCAATAAGCAGCCGCACTTGTAACCATAAGAATGCAGGCCGCTGGTTGCAGTAGCAACCCCTGATGAACATATTTCTTATCCATAGGGTCTTTAAAGGCACAACTATCCTCAATAGGAATAGTAGTTTGTTTGGCCAAGGTGGAAATAGCTCCTTCCACCTAAGTTTTCTTGAAAACTGGAGAAGGAGAGAATGGTATATCTGGTCTCTCCCATTCCTTAGCAATATCCGTCCAACTTACTCAATTTCTCTGGAGGAACCACAATTGAATCGCAGTCGTCCAGAGTCACCAAAACCTCCCTCAACAATAGGCAGAGGTGTTCAAGTTTAAATCTGAAAGAAACCACTTCTGAATCTGAGTCAGTAATTTCACCTTCGGACCTCCATACCCTCCAATTCAGAGCCCTGGGAGGGTACATCTGAGATCGCCATCAAAGTATCAGAAGCTGTATTAATCATGTGGGTTTCCTTCCTTCTGCGTTTGCAGTGAAATACAGGAAAGGCAGAAAACGCATCCGAAAGAGTAGATGACATAACTGCAACTATGTCCTTTAGTGTGATCGCAGCAGAAGCTGCAGAGGTACTTGGCTCCGCTTGAGCGGGCGTTAAGGGCTGTGATGCTTGGAAAGAAAGTTGCGGCATACTCTGTATCTCATTAGTAGAACCCTGAGAAACATCTGCCTTTGTTAAATTTTTGTAAAAGAAATTTTTCTCTCTAAACTGTAATGCTCTCTCAGTGCAAGAGCGACAAAAAGTAACAGGAGGTTCCACATTGGCATTCAAACACATGTAACATGTAACATTCTGAATATCTTCCATGACAACAAATATAGCAAAACTACAATTTAGTCGTGGTTTCAACAAATTTAACCTATTGGACTTAAACCAAAAAAATATGAAAAACAGCCTAATATAACTGTTATCAGTATTTTCTGAAAATTGAGCCTAACTGTGCCTTTAAAAAATAAAACTACACAATTTCTTTTTCCTGCACCAACACTTTAACAAATGGTTCTGAACTGCATCTTTAAAATATAAAATTATATTATTTTACAACAACCTGAAAGATAATCCATATACTTTTCTGCACCTGAAAAATAAATGGCAAAACAACAGTGCACCTCTACGCCTCAACAGCTCTGCTGAGGCGCCTACCTGCCCCCATAGTACATCAACCACGACTACACGTTCAGTGGAATGTCTAAGACCGGTTGCTTAAATCTTCAGCCATGCGGTCATAGCAAACACCGGAGTCCTCTATCTTACAGGGTAACAGATGCCGTTTTAAAATATCAACTGCGCAGCTACTCAGCGCGCGAACGCTTAAGCCCCGCCCTTTGTGGGCGGCAAAGGAAAACCCATCTGAACCCGGCCGGTCAAAAAACACAATCCATTCTGTACTCCTAAACGGAACCCCAGTAAAAACTCACTGCCTACACCGAAGTACAACTCCGAAAAGCAAAGTCCCCAGCGTCTCGCCCACAGCACCACCAATGTAGGGCTATAATGCATAAAAAGCCCATATCAAGTTACGGTCTGACATCTTTTGACACTCGACAGTAGACAGTCACAGAGAGATGAGGGAAACCCTGAATAAAAGTTTATGACCCCTCTTGTCAGAAAGTAAAATACACAGTCTTTTGTGAGTTAATTTATGTCCCAGAGAAACAAATGACTGCACATACCTTTATGCTGAGCGACAGCATGACCGGTCCCACAGGAACAAGAGGCCTTCTCCCTCCTGCAGTTCTGTGGAGACATACAGGGTCTTAGTTAATATGTGCTAAGACCATCTTCTGAAGGGCAGCACTCAGTATGGGAAGCGCAGTGAGAATTTAATCCCACCAGTTCCCATTGCTTTAAAGCCACCTGTAGCTCTACTCTAGAGGCTGACAAGGAATACGGCTACACCCTATAATAAAATAGCACTCATTGGTACCATTTTAAAAATAAAAAAACTCTTGATTAAAGAATCTAAGCTAACACCTCACTTTACCTCTTTCTATCACTAACACAGGCAAAGAGAATGCCTGGAGTGGGAGGGAAGGGAGGAGCTATATATACAGCTCTGCTGTGGTGCTCTTTGCCTCCTCCTGCTGACCAGGATGCGATATCCCACAAGTAAGGATGAAATCCATGGACTCTTTAAAAATAAATATTCATAATTCATGTCGGGTTTAGAGCACTTGTTAGGTTTTTTCAGTTTGCGCGCTCCTTGAAGCCTATGGGGGAATACGTTAACGTGATCGTGACTTTGCAAAGTCTACCTTTTTTACGTGCATTGGGTTTCACTCGCACACCGACTTTTTACTTTTATCTTTTAATACCTGGCGCAAGCAAAAAGCCTCAGTTAACGCGCAAACCGGAGTGCAAAAATAGCTCTCCACTTGTAATCTAGCCCTAAAGTGGGGAAGGAGATAGCATTGGGCAACGGCAAGTTTGCTGCCATGGCCGGGACAAAGACTTTCCCGTTTATACCTGCCTCTGCTTTTTTATGTTCTCTGCAGCTGTTTCTTCTCTGCCCTCTGCTTAGATTATAGTTTAAGGGAGCGTGGAATTATTCGGACAGCATTATCCCTTTACCCCTAAGAAACATACAGAACACTGTTTAACAGAGAACTGAGCAGCTGTCTGATGCTTGGCTATGCTGTCTGCTCCTGTACAACCTCAGTCTGTTCTTAGGTAGTCACTTCCTGTGTCCCTAACCTGTGTTTCCTGGATTCTACAACATAGAAGTGTGAATGCAGCACCGCAACCTGTGGCCTAGTCTCCAGCCTTCTAAATTTACAACCTTATTCTTGAGTTCCTGGTTTTAGCAGTGACATCCTCTCTTTGCCTTATCAGTGACAAGCCTGAACTTTGGTCTCTGCAATTTCACCTCATTCCTGACTTCTGTAGTTACCTCCTATCATACTATGGCCTCTTACATGAAGAGCTTGAAACCAAGGTATTTAAGCCCTGTATTCTTGGGTTCCTGGTATGTGGAGTCACATCCTACCCTGTTCTGGTCCATGACAAGTCTGTACCCTGATTTCTGCATGTACAGTTGGATTTCCTACATTCCCGGTTTCAAAAGCGACAAGAGAGTTTCTCTTGTTTATAGAATATGTCTGAAATTTGTCCTTAAAGAAGCTCATTAAGAACTGGATTTGTGTGTCCTAGTTTCCAGTAGTAGAGACCTGAACTCCTGTTTCCTGAGGTCTGTAGATCCTTACTGTCTTCTGTTGATGCCCATCTGAAAAAAAACTTGTGTTCTCATAGACGTTTCATTTGGTGATCATGTTGAGCATGCAGGTGACATGGTTGAGTAATGAAAGTGTTATCTGTCACTCAAATAAACTTTTATGGATGATGGCTATTGATACACGTATGCCTAGTTCCCTTTTCAGTGGCTCTGTTTTTTGGGCACCACTGCCAAAGAAGATTATGAAGAGAGGAGATTCCTGAAAGATTTCTGGCAGTTTATTCCAGTTTTTTTTAATTTGGTTAGTTGAGCTTTATGTTATTGGACTATGTGCAGGTCTGCAATGGTCAGATTTGAGGACTAGAGTTTCAGAGGTCTGGAGGATATAAGTGGATTGTTAAGACAGATGTCAGAATGGGAAAGGCTTAGGATGAGAGCAGTGGCTTATATATGTTTCTCAGCATTTAAGTTATTTATGTAGGAAGATGATATAAAGCCATTTGTAGTTTACTTGGCTGTTTGTAACTTGTTTGGAGTAAGAGTTTGGTTAATGGTTGCTGAACAGTGGTTTTTGCCTGTCTTAACAAGGGTTTGTGTTTTATTTAGGGTGGTGCTTTTTTTGCCCTTTTTTGCAGCCTTTCATATGTTGCTATTTGTTGGAAGGAATAAAAAATATATTGGCCCAGATTACAAGTTGACCTCTATTGAAAGCCCAGGGTGGGCTATCAATACCGCAGGCCTGCTCTGTTAATAGAGTGAGTGGAACATATAGATAGTGATGTCGCAAACTTAAAATTTTCCGTTCGCGAACGGCGGACTCGAACTTCCTCAACTGTTCGGGAATGGGCGAACCGGGCGAACCGCCATTGACTTCAATAGGCAGGCAAATTTTAAAACCCACAGGGACTCTTTCTGGCCACAATAGTGATGGAAAAGTTGTTTCAAGGGGACTAACCCCTGGACTGTGGCATGCCGGAGGGGGATCCATGGACAAAAAACTCCCACGGAAAATTACATAGTTGATGCAGAGTCTGGTTTTAAGCCATAAAGGGCATAAATCACCTAACATTCCTAAATTGTTTGGAATAACGTGCTTTAAAACATCAGGTATGATGTTGTATCGATCAGGTAGTGTAAGGGTTACGCCCACTTCACAGTGACAGACCAAACTCCCCGTTTAACGCACCGCAAACAACCGCAAACAGTCCACTTGCACAACCACGAGATAGATTTGATAGATACATAGATACATAGCTTAGATAGATAGATCAATAGATGCAATATACATTTGATAGATACGATAGATAGATAGATTTGATAGATAAATACATAGATTTGATAGATATATAATTTCCCAGACAGAGAATTACAAGATGTGCGGTCTGGGGCCCATGTTAAGGTTCCCAGAGGCAGTTGCGGCGCCAGGGGACGTGTATATGGCATGGATTTTAGGAACCGGGAGATGGAAAAAGATGCTTGGTCGGTCCTCTTACTTCAAATTTGTGGCACTGCGCGTGCAATCTACTGTGGCACCAGATATGAGTGGTGTGTTAAGTAGTACTATTCTGATCAGTTTAATACCTGTTGCTCCCCCTATCGGGGGAGGTGTATATGGCATGGATTTTAGGAACCGGGAGATGGAAAAAGATGCTTGGTCGGTCCTCCTACTTCAAATTTGGGGCATTGCGCTTGCAATCGTGGCCGGACTTTTAGCCGATGGACATTTGGCCGACGGACATTTGGCCAACGGACATTTGGCCGAAACACAAGTGGCTGTCACAAAACAGTCCGGCCACGAGATAGATTTGATAGATAGATACATAGATTACATAGATCAATAGATGCAATATACATTTGATAGATACGATTGATAGTTAGATAGATTTTATAGATAATTAGATAGATTTGATAGATATATAATTTCCCAGACAGAGAATTACAAGACGTGCGGTCTGGGACCCATGGTAAGGTTCCCAGAGGCAGTTGCGGCGCCAGGGGACGTGTATATGGCATGGATTTTAGGAACCGGGAGATGGAAAAAGATGCTTGGTCGGTCCTCCTATTTCAAATTTGGGGCACTGCGCGTGCAATCTACTGTTACTACAGATATGAGTGGTGGCACTAGTTGGCAAGTGGGCCTGGCACACATGCTGGCAGGCAGGCAACTGCAATTAGATTACACCGTAACACTAGCAGACTACTGTTTCACAGTCAAAAAAGTTTTTTTTTCAAAATTTACACTACTGTTAAAACAGATATGAGTGGTGGCACTTAGCAAGTGGGCCTGGCACACACGCTGGCAGGCAGGCAACTGCAATTAGATTACACTAGCAGACTGATGTTTCACAGTCAAAAAAGTTTTTTTTTACAAAATTTACACTACTGTTACAACAGATATGAGTGGTGGCACTAGTTGGCAAGTGGGCCTGGCACACACGCTGGCAGGCAGGCAAATGCTATTAGATAACACTAGTAGACTGATGTTTCACAGTCAAAAAAGTTTTTTTTTAAAACATTTACACTACTGTTACAACAGATATGAGTGGTGGCACTAGTTGGCAAGTGGGCCTGGCACACACACTGGCAGGCAGGCAACTGCAATTAGATTACACTAGCAGACTTATGTTTCACAGTCAAAAAAGTTTTTTTTTTTTTTTAAATTTACACTACTGTTACAACAGATATGAGTCGTGGCACTGCAGGCAGGCAACTGCAATTAGATTACACTAGCAGACTGATGTTTCACAGTCAAAATTACACAGGCAAAAAAAGAAAGAAAAAAGACTGATGTTCTAGCACTAAAAAGGGCTTTTTGGGGTGCTGTCCTTACAGCAGAGATCAGATGAGTCCTTCAGGACTGTAGTGGACACTGAATACACTAGCCTAGCTATCAATTTCCCTATAAAATCAGCAGAAGCTACACTATCCCTCCTCTCACTAAGAATGTAGGATCAGAATTAATCTAAAATGGCTGCTGTCCAGGAGCTGGGAGGGTCTGGGAGGGAGTGTCTGCTGCTGATTGGCTGAAATGTGTCTGCAGACTGTGAGATACAGGGTCAAAGTTTACTCAATGATGACGAATAGGGGGCGGACCGAACATCGCATATGTTCGCCCGCCGCAGCGAACAAGCTATGTTCACCGGGAACTATTCATGGCGAACAATTCGCGACATCACTACATATAGACCGTATTGCCTATCACCTCCGCTATATTTAACCACCAGTGCCATGAATGCGACACTTGATTGCTTGGTGCTTTGTGATATTGGCGTGTATAGGGGGGACACAGTGACTTTTGGGTCTCTCATAGAGAGCTTTATCCATCTGCTGTTTTAGGGATTTGGTGTTTTTTTGTCTGCTTGCCCATTTAAACACATATATGTTGGGACTTTAAATCTATGTATGTGACCAGAGTACCTATTCTCGTTGTGTATATATATATATATATATATATATATACACATATATATATATATACAGGTGGCCCTCGTTTTACAACGGTTCAATTTACACCATTTCAGAATAACAACCTTTTTTTCTAGTCATGTGACTGCTATTGAAAAGCATTGAGAAGCAGTGCATTTATTAAAATAGCCAGTAGGTGGAGCTGTCCGCTTGTGTTGCAGCAAAGTCAAGCAAGCTGAAATTAATCAGTTTAACCAGACCTGAGCTATCCAGCAGATTTCAAAAGAACTATAAATCAGTCCAGATTGGAATGCATAGAAAAAACTGTTTGCAGAAAAATGCAAGTGAAATCTGTGTTGTGTGATTATTTTATTAGGTTTATAGTGCTGTTTAGCAAATGTTTTTGTTCATTTAACTTAGTTTAATTATATATTCTGTGTTGTGTGATTAATTTATTAGGTTTATAATGCTGTTTAGCATTTAAAGTCTTCATTTCAAAGCTTTAAAAATAATGTATTAGATGTTACTTATGACAATTTTGAGAGGAGCCTGGAACCTATCTCCCTCACTTCCCATTGACTTACATTATAAACTGGGCTTCAGTTTACAATGATTTCAATTTACAACCATTCCTTCTGGAACCTAACCCCGGTGTAAACTGAGGGCTACCTGTATATATATATATATATTATATATATATATATATATATATATATATATATATATATATATATATATATATATATATATATATATATATATATATATATATATATAAAACATAAATAGCTGAAATAGGGTTGTTGATAAAAAATATTAAAAATATTATTTTTGATTATATCTTTCTATATATATCAATAGATATATCTATATCTATTCATCTATCTATCATCTATCTATCTATCTATCTATCTATCTATATTAAAGCTTGAAACTATTTTAACAGAAAATAACACACTGCCAACTACAGATATTGTGAATATTGTTAGCCAAATATCATATACACTGTCAACAAAAGCTGAACTTTAATGCACAAACATACTTTGCCCAGAACCCTATCATTTCAGCACCTCATACACTGCCATGGGGCTGTATAATATCTGTATAATATCAGTACTGTATGATCTTGTTTTACCTACATTAGTAGTACACTTCAACATATGAATGTATCTATTATTTTTATTAAATATTATACATTGTTGCACAGTAATAGTTTGCATTGCTACATCTAGGTACACATACAGAGCACCCTGCTGATAAACATATGCATCAAACAGGGCTCTGGGTATAGCTCTGCAAAAAGTGACTGCACTGAACATGAAAATATAATCCCATTCCTCCCTCCCTCCCCTCCTCTCTCCTCAGCTGTCACCTCCTCCCTCTCTCACTCCCTCGCTCATAGCCACTTCAGAGACAAGGATGCGAAAAGAGAGCGAGCTAACCCTGCGAGGTAAGAAAGTATGAGTATTAGACAGTTTAAGAGAGAGAGAGGGAGAGTATATGATAGACAGAGGGTGGGTGAGAGAGTGAGATAAAATGTGACAATGTGATAGAATATAGTGAATGTGAGTGTGAAAAAAAAATGAGAGAACTGTAAAAGATGGGGTAGGAAACAAAGTGAGAAAACTGTGAAGGTGATAAAATTAAGGGTTAAAAGGAGGGGATAGGAGTGACATTGCATTAGGTAAAGGCGACAATATTGGGGAATTATATAGAAGAGAGGGGGATATAAAGGTTAGGTGCTGAGGGAGTGATACAGGTAACACAAGCGAGGTACACAAAAGATAGAGAAGTTGACCAGTCTGTGAATATTTCATGTTTGCTGTCAGATCAAGTTTCAGCAGCTAAATAAATACTGGGCTCTGAATTCAAAGCAAGGGTCTACTGATCATACTGAGTTGTGACAGATAAACGGATGCTGGTCCTGTTAATATGTCAATCAACTAATAAATGAAACTAGGTCCTGTGAATTCAAAATAACTATGTGAGAAACTACTTTGGGAATCAATAAAATTGGTTGATACATGGGCATAGATACTGCTGCCAGGGGGCAGGGGTATTAATTCTGAGCTTGTGATACTAGATGTGGGTATTAGTATTATTTTTAATGTGGGATAGCAAAACATTGTTTCTTCCCAAGGGAAGTAATCATACTATAACAACATTGGGGTGACAAATGTATTGTTTTTGTTATTGGTGCAATAATGGTTATTATTTCCCTGTAACTGAAAGGAATTAAAAGGAATTTTTACTGCCCAGTGGAGTTATGGGTAATATTTCTTCTAATGAAAGTTGTAAGGATATTAAATGCCCTGTTTTTATAGTCCCTGTGGGTGATTGGTGTAAGGGGTATCATTACTTGGCAGGTATATTGTTTATGTTGGGGGTCATAGGATTTATATTACTATACACAGTGTGAAGTGGGAATTGATACTTTTTTTTTTAATAAAGGAATTTGATGACGAGCTGTTTAAATATTATATATGGTGTTTGCATTGTCCAAAGGTGGAAGTTATATTATTGTTGCCTACTGATAATAGATTTCTATAGGTTATATTTGATCTCTGGGATTTTGAAGGATTTGTAGGTTAATTATATATTACTGCCCTATAAAGATAGGTTAATGTTACCCAAAAAACAGAATATGTATGACTGTTAATGTACAGTGAAGGTTGGGTGATATGTATTGTTGCTGCCAAAGTGTATGTGTGATTTCATTTGAAGAAAACAATTGTATCATTACCCTTTTGTGTCAAAGATGTTGGTATAAAATGTGTAGCTGCACCAATTACTATACAGCAGACCTAGCTAAATATTATTACTAAAGGGCAATTGAATGTTGCCTTTATTTCTAACCAGGGTCAATTTGCTTTTGCTTTTTTATCATGAGAAATTGGCTTAATTTGACTGTTTTTATAGCTGATAATAGTATTATTACAGAGCTTGGATTATAGAGGCATTATTACTGCACTGGGATACTTGGAGCAATTAAAACTGTCATGAAACGGAATTTAGTACTTGCTAAGGTTTTATTAGTATTATTTCAACTAAGGTAGCTGTATTAATGGTGCACTAAGAAGACTGGTATCACTTATCACCCCTAGTGACGTAGGTGTGGGGGGTCATGTATATTGGACACTATTTATGTTGTTGATGCTTACAAACATATATCATATGCCCAGCAAAACAAGTTACAGAATAAAGTATTCCCCCACAGTTCATTTATACGATTTAATAGGGATCTTATCATAATTAATGGGACACTCAAGTCAAAATAAACCTTTATAATTCAGATAGAACATGCAATTTTAAGAGACTTTCTAATGTACTTCTATTATGAAATTTTGCACAATCTCTTTATATACACACTTTCTGGGGAACAAGATTCTACTGAGCATGTGCACAAGCTTGCAGGGTATACGTATACTAGTGTTGATTGGCTGATGTCTGTCACATGATACAGGTTGTAGGAATATAGAAGAAAAAATAAATTTGCCTGAAAAAAATCTACTGCGTATTTGAAATTCAGAGTAGGTGTTAAATCATTGCCTTTTTATGATGCACTTATTAATTATGCAATTCTCTGCATTGAGTGGTCCTTTAAAGACACACGCAAATTTATCACCATTTATATTTGTCACTGCTCATTACAGATAGATTGGGCAATGATTACATCACTGAAATGAGATAATGCTGCAGATAATTTAAAGTGTGGATTTGTGGTTATTGGCTATTGATACAATGTTGGTGATTAGAAAGGGTGATTATCTTCATAAATGTAATATGCAGTTATGTGAAGAACCTTGATTAATGTATAGCTGGTTGTTATGTTTTATAAGAATTGTATTAAGCATACACAGAATACATATATATATATATAATATATATATATATAACAGAACAGTGTGTCTCGCAAAGGGGTATTCCCTACATTTAGGTATGTGAAGAAGACATATTTATTACAATAGGGTTCATAAACAAATGTAATTTAAAATCGTATGAAATAATAAATAAATCTTAAAAATGCACTTTATGGTAAAATTAAAATTTGTATTGAAAATACACAGGAGAAATGCACATAGAGATTGTAATAAAACTCCACTACAGATACAAAATATGCAGTGAAATTTCAAAGTGTATTGTTTTTTTTCTTGTAAAATAAATTTCCCTGCTTCTGTTTGTGTGCTGAACAGGGACATTCTATGGGCATAGCTGATAGTTATCTGCCAGGTTTAAGGCTGTGACACACTGCAAGCGATGCGGTGTAAGGCGAAGTATTTGCTTCGCTCCGAGTCGCATCCATTCTGAAGTTCAAATATTTAAACTCTGAGCGCTCAGCTACGCGACCTGATGTGGCTGAGCGTGCAGAGATGAAAAGGCAGGACATACTGAGCCGGCACAGTCGCATTATCACGCTGCATGCCGCACTGCTCTCAGTGTGTCACAGCCTTAATGCATATTCTCTAAACATTTTACCCTGCAGTCTCCCTGTTTTATCTTACAAACGGAGAGATTGGGGCCGAATTATCAAGCTCCGAATGGAGCTTGATGCCCATTGTCCACCTACTCTGAGGTGGCGGACAGAAATCAACCAGATCGAATACGATTGGGTTGATTGACACCCCCTGCTAGTGGCGGATGGGCCGCGAATCTGCAGGGGGGGGTATTGCACAACCAGTTCTGGTGAACTGCTTGTGCAATGATAAATGCCAACAGCGTATGCTGTCGGCATTTATCAATGTGCAGCGGACATGATACGCTACATTGTATCATGTCCCCTCGCACTTTGATAAATATGCCCCATTGTGTCAAACTACGGAAAACTCTTAGGGCCAGATTACAAGTGATGCACTAAAATAATCTTGGACGGTTAGCAGGTATATTACAAGTTGAAAGTAAAAAGTTAGCGTGCAAGACTTAGGCACACTAACTTCGGATATCGCAACCACACTTACTCCTTTTCCTCATAGACTAAAACTATCAGTTATTGCTCGTGCACTAACCCAAAACTGTGCTAGACCAACTGCACTAAACCCGAAAGTGTTAGTAATACTTAACATTCTTATGTTCTTGATATAATAGAAAATGTTCTTTTTATTTTTAAATATTTATTTCTATATATATCTGAATATTTTTGTAAAATATAAATCTATATCTATATGAATATATAAAGATATAGATAAATGTAAAGATTTATATTGTATAGAATATATATATATATATATATACATACTACATGTGTAAATATATATATATATATATATATATATATATATATATACTGAATATATACACTGTGTATATATATATATATATATATATATATATATATATATATATATATATATATATATATATATATATATATATATATATATATATAAAAAGTACATTTTCTTCTATGTGAATAACAGGAATTTCTAGTATTTATATTCAAAACACATGAAAAAATATTAAAAATGATATTGCATGTTTCAAGGTATTTGACTAGGAAGGACTCAAAAGTGTGTGTATATATATAAATACATGTTTATGTGTATGTATATGTGCACATACATATTTACATATAAACACAAATACATACATACATACATATACATATATATATATATATATATATATATATATATATATATATATATATATATATATATATATATATATATATATATATACATACATACACACTATACATTGGAACCCTTTCCGGCCATATTCCTTTTAACAACTTTTTTTATTAATTTATAAATGATATATATTTTATTAAAAAGTATATATGAGTTTAATACTATATTTTGATGTGTTTTGTGCAACTTTTTTTTTACCCATATCCTTTACTTCAGGTCTCAAGTCGTGCTAAATATTCTAGCGCAGTTTTCGGTTTTGCTCAAGTACAAACTATAACTTTCAACTTGTAATATGAGCGCAAGTTACCATGTTTGCAAAATATTGATTAAAAATATTAGTTGTGCTAGGGAGTGGAGCCTAGCAGCAGCTAAAATGGCTGCATAACTCCGGAGCTCTGTGACACAGACCTTTTACAAAGCCAATCCTGGGCAAATAAACTACCTCACATCGACTCACAGAGTGACCCAGAGGAGTTCGTTAGACCACAAAGCAGACAGCTTGGACATCAGCTTTTGTTTGGCTGCATCTAGCGATAGCGCTGCAATTTGAGAGGTGGAAGCTTGAAAGAGGAGCCATGCTATATTAATCACAGCTAACGCTGTGACCTACGCTCCACACAATAATCGGAACCCTGAATTGGAGCCTTTGTTTCCCTTTACCTAACCGGCAGAGAGCCGCTCAACTCATAACTTCGGCAGCCACGCTATACCCGACACCATCTTGATAACTTCTCCACGCTCTGCACAACACGCAGAAGCATAAGGTACCCAGTTTCCTCTATAACGCTGCAGTCACCGGTTACTTTAATCTAATATTGTGCACATTGGTTTGGCTTGGGAATCATAGACTTTAAAGGGACCAAACACACTTTTCATTTCACCCTTGTCTTCCTGTGCTGACAACAGCCATGCTGATTTCCTCAACCGGGTACATGAGGTTGCTGTAGCAGGTCAGGGGACACTTTCTCATCCCTGAACCATCTAGACTAATGGCAAGGATCTAACATACAGTATACCAAGCAACCCAAAGCTCAGTCTTAACAAGCAGTGCTATTACATCTAATTCTTGTGCTGCTTTCCTATACTCCTATCCCTAAGAAGATATATAACATCCTCTTTTCAATCAAAAACTAGGAGACAATTTGTTTTCTATGCTCAGGCCCTGACTGCTGGCCCACAGTTTTACTCCATGAACTTGTTCAGGGATATGTGACAATTCTTCAGCAGACTTACACCTGACTTAGTCAAATAAAAGTCATTTCAAGACTGCACCCTATTTTATTATTATTCTTTATACCCAGGTTTTGTTGTGGGTAAATAACTCAACATATAGTGATGGCGGCCAAAAGGCAATCAAAATCTGAGAGGATCACAAAACAAGTTACAACTAAATCCCATACCATGCCGTCATTTTTTGCTACAGAGCATCCAGCTTCCATTGTTGGATCCCAACATAAGCAAACACCTTCCTCGAGCCCGACAGGCCCTGCAGTTGAATCTTCATCAACACCTATCACACATGAGAGCATCTCTGCCTCGCTCTTATCACATTTCGCAACTAAAAAGGAGATTTCAGACATCTTCAGATCCTGTCTTCGCGAAGAGCTCACAGAACTGAAACAAGATCTACATAATTTAGGATCTAGGGTAGACATGTTGTAAGCTGAAACTGAGGAGGTGAGGGATGACATTCAGAGAATTAAAGACAAGACGTCAACACAACAAGAAACAATTACAGCGTTAATGGATAAAATTGATGACCTCAAAAATAGAGGCAGAAGGAAAAACCTAAGACTCCGCGGAATCCCTGAATCAATTCTCCCAAGAGACTTCCCAGAATACCTACAATCCTTATTCACTTCTATCAAAGAACCTGCCTACCCAAATGACATCCTGTGGGTAAGAGCTCACAGAGCCCTCCGACCCAAACCTCCAGAAAATGCTCCCCCTAGGGATGTCATTATTAGATTTAAGAATTTTATTGAAAAAGAGATGTTGCTAACCCAATCTCGGAGAAAACAACCTATTAAATTCAGAGGCAATGTAATACAATTTTATTAAGATCTCTCCACAAGAACTCTACAGATCAGGAAAGAATTTCTCCCTCTGACCTTACTGCTTTGCACCAAGAAAATTCCTTACAGATGGGGATTCCCCGTCCAACTAGTGGTTATACAGAATGATAGGCATTTTGTTTGTCACTTACCAGAGGATATACCATATTTCTGTAAAGACTTGGGAATAGACCAACTAACAACACCTTCCCCTACGTCCTCCTTCCTCCAGGCGCTGCCTAAGAGGACAAAACCAAACATTGCAAGATGGCAAACCAAAATGCCACGCAAGAATCTGGATCGCAGACAAGCTACAGAGATTTGTGGACCTTCCTCGCAGTTTTCCCCTCGTCTCTCCGAGACTGAAGAGACTTAAATCTGAGTTTTCCATATTACTAAATGTTCAATTGAGCCCAGTTATTTAATACGCTCATAATGAAGGATGAATCACATGGTCAGGTATCGTATGTCCCTTGACCTCCGGGTCATCATTATGTGTAATACTTGTTATCCCCCCCCCCAGGATTCACAAGTCTACTCACTCTCCTTTCCTCTTCCACAAGGCTTTGCTAAGTGAAGAGATGGAGAAAATAAATATTTATATCAAAGTGAGAGGTCTGTGACAATTTCCCCCTTAAGACTTTTTGTTTTACTCTAATATATGTCTAATTTTAGACTTGTAGAAATGTTTGCTTTTTTATATGTTAATTTTTATGTTTATATAATCGTTATAACCTGTTCAAAATTAATGGTTTACTGTTTTTTTACCCTGTATGCATACATTTCGACATTGTACATTCTTTACGCAGAGGAGGCATGGTTCACACACCTTCTGACTGTTTGTTTTGTGTATAATCTAGGTGTCTTATCTTATTTTACTCTTACACTTAAGCTATGACCACTCAACATTCCAAAGGACCCCACCCTCTAGTTTTAGTGTCACAGAATGCAAAGGGACTGAATTCCCCCTGTAAACGCTCAAAAGTGCTCTCTGACCTGGCAAAACGAGGAGCAGACATTATTTACTTACAAGAAACTCATTTCAAGAAAAATCACTGGCCAAAATATCTGGGTCGCACATACACTCAACATTTTCACAGTTCAGGACCCTTCAAAAAATGAGGGGTTAGCATATTGCTTAAAAAAACCTTACCCTTCACGTTGTTACACAAAATGTCCGATAAGGAGGATAGACTCTTAGGACTGATAGGGCTCCTTTATGGTCAACCGATTACACTTATAAATATCTACGCCCCTAATGTAACTCCCAAAGCATTTTTCACCACAATGTTTAATAAATTGTTAGATACCTCTAATGGCCCTATATATTTAGGAGGGGATTTTAATTTTCCTCTTCAACCTCAACTGGATAGTACAAATCCACTCTCCAAACCACACACTAAATTTCTTACATACTTCTGGAAAAATCTCAAACTTCATAAATTATATGATTCTTGGCAATTTGTGAATCCAACCACAAAAGATTACACATTTTACTCCTACCCCAATAAATCCTATAGCCGCATAGACTATATATTTACTAATCAATCAGGCCTTTTTCAAATCACCAAATGCGCCATTTCACCCACATTCTGGTCGGACCACTCAGCAATGATGCTCTCTTTTAACTGACCAGAACGCACAACCACTCCTTTTCTCTGGACATTAGATGATGCCCTTTTAAGCAAAGTTTGCACATTGCTAAAATAAACAAGACCTTGAATGAGTACTTCCTTATTAATACCCCTTCTGTGCCTAGTCAATTTACAGTATGGGAAGCACACAAATGCTTTATCCGTGGAGAACTCATAAAACTAAAGTCACAGACTAATAAACAACACAGAGACACGTATTTGGACTTGACTGCTGAACTCTCACGATTAGAATTCCAACATAAACAATCCCCGGTTGACTCTTCCATTTTAACTGAGGTCACGAGGGTGCGAAAAACGCTCGAGGACTTCCTGCAGATTGAATATCATGCACTGAAGAGGAAGACAAATAGTTTATTCCATTTTGAAAGTAACAGAGCGGGTAAATACTTAGCTAGGTCCCTTAGAAAGAAAAAACGTAAGTAACATATTTATGAAATTCACCCTCCAGGTACACCTCCTCAAAAAACCACCCCTGCTATCCTACAAGCATTCCATACTTATTATTCTAACTTATTTAACATACCCTCGGAAATTCCCCCTACTCAAATCTCCCAAGAGATAGAACATTTCCTTCAGACCTGCCCACTCCCGAATGTTACTGATGATCAATTGAAAGACCTTAACTCGCAAATTACTACACAAGAAATCTTATTAGCTATAAAGACACTCAAACCCGGGAAAAGTCCCGGCCCAGACGGTCTCTCTGCCAAATACTACCAGATATTCCAAGATACCCTAATACCCCACCTAATGGAGATATTTAATGCAATATTGGATGGTGCAAACTTCCCTTCCTCAATGCTAGAGGCACACGTAGTAGTGATCCCAAAACCAGGCAAACCACCAACAACACCTTCAAACTTTCGCCCAATCTCCCTACTAAACTTGGATATTAAATTGTATGCTAAAATTCTCACTACACAATTAAACAAAATCATCCCAAATATCATTCATACTAACCAGGTGGGGTTTACTCCCCGCAGGGAAGCCCGAGACAACACCACCAAAATATTAAATATTATTGATTATGCCGTTAACAATCAAATTCCCTCCATAGTATTATCGTTAGACGCCGAAAAGGCTTTCGATGGCCTTAGCTGGCCTTTTTTATCCCATACTCTACGAAAATTCGGATTCGACGATCAGTTTACCCATAAAATATTTGCTCTATATAACGCCCCTACAGCTAAAGTTAAATTAAATTATTCCTTGTCTTCTCCTTTCCTAATTCAAAATGGCACACGACAGGGCTGCCCATTGTCCCCAACATTGGAAACTCACTAGCAAAAACAGGCATTACCATTGGGAAACGGGAATATAAAACCTCAGTGTATGCTGATGATGTCATACTCACACTTACAAATATTAGCACCTCTATTCCCCCCTTAATGCGCTTCTTCTGCGAATATTGAACCCTATCTCATTTCCATATTAATAAAACTAAATCAGAATTCATTAGTATAGAGACATCGTCTGACGATCTACGTATACTTCACTCACAGCAATTTAAACACCAACCGACAGCACTTAAGTACTTGGGAATCCTAATCACCCCGCATCTAAATAAAATGATCCCCTTAAATTTTGTACCTTTAAAAAACCATATAATCTCCACATTGCACTCCTGGTCTAATAAATCAATCTCATGGCTAGGTTGGGTACATGCCGTTAAAATGGTAATACTCCCTAAAATCCTTTATGTCCTTCAGACTTTGCCCATTCCTATCCCTGACTCAATTTTACACCAACTACAGAAAATCATAAACTCATACATATGGGATCACAAATGCCCACGAATAGCTACACATACTTTATATCGGACTACGGCCGATGGTGGGCTTGGAGTCCCCAATTTATTATGGTATCGTTATGTGACTCTTATGACTAGAATTGTGGACTGGTGCAGGAACGCCAACCACAAGGAATGGGTAGTTTTAGAACATGTTGGCTCAAATCTAAAAGAGAACAGAGCTCCCTAAAACTCCCTCTATTAGTTAAAGAAACATTTAGAACATGGGAAAAAATTCTGAAGGGCTACAAAACAATCTCCACACCCTTTCCCCTTTAACACCCTTGATAGGCAATCCCACAACTCCTCTCCATTCCATACTACATACTCCTGAAATACACTCACTTCCACAAATGATACGCCATTACTTAATCTTCCAAAATGGAAAACTTAAGTCTAAAGAAGAATTACTTGAGATTATGGGCCCCTTCCTTAACAATTGGCTAATACATCATCAACTCCTACACTATATCTCGACGCACGTAGATAAAAATAACTTAATTCGACCTTTGACCTTTGAGTCATTATGTTATTTACCTTTTCCAAACACGGGAATCCTGTCAATATCGTATAAACTATTACTTTCCCATCGCGCAGCCCACCCTCCATCTCACAAAGCAAGCTGGGAAGTCGAGCTTAACGATCAACAATCAGCCAAGATATGGAATAATATATATAAACAGATGAGCTCATCTGCTTCCTCTATGACTATAATGGAGATGAATATAAAACTTCTTTGTAGATGGCATTATACCCCCGATAAACTAGGGAGAATATTCCCAGGTTCCAGTACTGATTGTTGGAGAGGTTGTGCGCAGAAAGGTACTTTCACACATATATGGTGGTCATGCCCTATTGCACAAACCTACTGGTCCAATATAGGTAGGGAAATAGAGCTAGTCATAGGCATCTCCCTTCCACTCACCCCGTGGACCTGTCTCTTCAATTACTTCCCTCAATTGAAATGCAAACTTAGACTCAAATTGCTCACTATCATGATCAACATGGCTAAACAATACATTCCATACTATTGGAAATGTTCCACTTTGCCGTCTACGGGTTTTTGGAGAGACAGGGTAACCACAGCTATAGAATTAGAACAATATCACTACTCGAAATTACACAAAATAGAGGATTACCTGTTAATCCGGTTCCTATGGGAGGAATATATACACTCCCTTCCATCCTTACACACCACGACTAGATGAACAGTCAGCCCTCTCTTACTGGTGAAAATTCCATGGAGTAATACAAAACATGTCCTCATATTCTGCACATTGTATTTTATTTAAAGTATGTATTTTATAATAACTCGTAATATTCTTACTTACATCAGGGTTATTTGTTTTTGGTTAATTGTTTTTATTAATATATACCATACTGCATTGGCAATACAGGGCATTTTATATTTGAGGATTACACTACTGAATGCCAAGAGAAACTATGATAAGATCACGGACTATAAGAAGAAATAAAGGGTGATCTTTTGACCCTATCCACTATCACTTGATCATTAAACAAGTTGTTCTCCTATTCTATTTAATGTAACAGCTCTAGAAAATCCTGTATCTGTATAAGGTATAATGTATGTTTCTATTTGGTACAATAAAGCTTTTAAAAAAAATAAAAATATTAGTTGTGCTAGAGTGACGTTGGCCACGGTAAACCCTTTGTCTTGGTATCTTTTGCTGAAAAGCATACCTAGGTAGGCTCAGAAGCAGCAAAGCACTAAACGGAGCTAGTTGCTGATTGGTGGCCTCTTTACATTGGCTCATTGAATGTGTTTAGCTACCGTCCATTATTGCATTGCTGCTCCTTTGACAAAGGAAACTAAGACACTGATGCAAAATTGAAAAAAGTTGTTTAAAATGGTATTTTCTGTCTGAATTATGAAAAAAAATTGGAGTTTCATGTACCTTTAGGCACAGACGTAATACAGGGTGTGGAGGCTGTCATTGTGGTCAAAATTCAAACATACAGGCTCTATGAGCGATCACTGTGTATATAGAAAATGGCGAAATATATGCTCTAAACAAACAAAATTGGCCAAGGCCCAATATTTCTGTGAAAATCTGAACAATAACATATTAAACCCTAGAAAGTTTTGGAAACTCATAAATAACTTACAAAATCCTCCAATCCACTCCCAACCCCCCACTGTCACTGTGGACAACCATACCCTGCAACTCCCCTTAGAAGTAGCAAATGCCTTTAATAGTTATTTTGTCGGATGCTCCACCACCCTGATTGACAAACTAATAAATGACACACATCCTGAAACTACAAATGTGGATCAGGCCCCACTTAATCAGCAAAGACCCAATATAGAGAAGTTCAATTTTAGACCTGTACCTATCAATGTAATTAAGAAACACCTTAATAATATAAAAATGAAAAACCAGTCTGGACCTGATCAAATCCCAGCAATGCTGTTGAAGCTCAGTGTGCCGGCAATTGCTAAACCGATCACAACCCTAATTAACGAATCCTTGGTGTCTGGATACATACCCAAACTTTGGAAAACTGCAAGAGTAGTGCCTATCCATAAAAGTGGGGAGTTAACCTTGGTTTGTAATTATCGCCCTATATCTTTGCTTCCAGTATTGTCAAAAATCTTAGAAAAATGCGTCCATACGCAATTAAGTGAGTATTACCAACAATCTAACTATCTGACCCCTAATCAATCAGGTTTTCGCCCGAATCACTCCACTACAACTGCCCTCCTAAAAGTTTGCAACGACATCCAAACTGGCATGGAACAAGGAGACCTAACTGGAGCTATTTTCCTTGATTTTGCAAAGGCCTTTGACACAGTGGACCACGACATACTACTGCTCAAACTAAAAAACTCAGGTATTGCTGATCGTCCGTTAACCTGGTTTCGATCATATGTATCGGATCGATCACAATATGTCTCCATTTCTGACAGCGACTCCCTCTCCCAGTCACGTGTGGTGTACCCCAAGGTTCCATTCTCGGCCCCCTACTATTCACATTATTTATAAATGATCTACCTAATGTCTGCAAATCATCAACTGTACACATGTACGCAGATGACACAGTAATCTATGCAAACAATTCTGATCTGTCTCAGCTTGAAGCAGTGCTCCAAGACCAGTTCACAGAGGTAGAAAAGTGGATCTCAAAAAACAAACTCTTCCTAAACACTGACAAAACTGTCACAATGATCTTTGGAACGGGACCTAAATTACACAAATTACAAAATTCCCATCTTCGCATCAAAACAAAATCCAATTGCACGCTGACCAGTCCACTCTTGCATCTAAACTTTATCCAAAACAAGGTGCCCTGTACAGAAACAAATCCTGCCTCAGCCCTACAGTTAAGGAAAAGATTGTACAGCAAATGTTGATGCCTATCATGGATTATGGGGACGTAGTATATGCACCTGCACTGCAAACTCATCTTAATAAGCTTAATACGTTGTATAACTCGTTCTGCCGCTTTGTGCTACAATGTAACTACAGGACCCACCATTGTGACATGCTAAAATAACTAAACTGGCTAACACTGGAATCCAGACGCACCCTCCATCTTTCCTGCCTTGTGTTTAAGAGCCTTTCTGGGAAGCCCCCGCCCTACCTGAGCAGAATGCTCTCCCCAGCTATTCCCACCTCCTATAACCTCCGATCCAGTACCAGCACATTATTTAGCTTGCCTCAATACAAAAAGAAAGCAGCTCGATCCTCCTTTTCCTACAGAGCACCACAATCATGGAATGACCTCCATCACACTTTAAAAACTTCCCCAAGCCTAATATCCTTTAAGAGATCCCTCTCTACATATCTCAAAACAGAATGTGCCTGTCATGGTTGATTAAATATGTCCTACCAGTTCTATGTTAAATGTTTGCATATATTCTGTATTATTATTGTTTTTGTATTTTATTGTACACTATTGTATCATTGCAATGTTTTGTGGTCCCAGAACATACTTGAAAACAAGAGAAATCTCAATGTATCCTTCCTGGAAAAATATTTTATAAATAAATAAATAATGCCTTTAAGGTGGCTGTGTCCTGGGCTGTCAGAGAAAGGGTCTATCCTACAGTGGCAAAACCATGCTTTTTCTCCATGCCTAACAAGTGAAGTATTGCAGAAATAGCATAATGGAGGCCACCACAGGCTAGTAATTGCAGGGACATGGTGTCCCAGTGATCGTATGCCTGTCAGTGATCAGGATCAGGGATGCGTTCATTACATGAGATACACGCTGGGATCAGCGTGTTTCTCATGATGTTGCTAGATACCTGCATGTGAGGCAATCCAGCAACAGTACAGTGAGTCATATATGACTGTTACTGTGTATACAATCACTGTGACAGCCAGTTACTTAAAATGGAGCCTAGATACTAGCATATTGCAATGCATGCTGGAATCCGTCTCACTGGGCAATCACTGTATGCCTCAAGAGTGAGGCAGTCCAGTCATGCCATAAAAAGTGCCCCCATGGGCATGTGATCATTGTGACAGCCAGTCACAGTGATCACATGTCAAATATAACACTTTGTAGCTCAACTCCACTGTCAGGTGCAGGCCAAGAAGGGTGCTGTAATCCCTTAATATTCACAAATCCACAGAGAGAGGCAGCACCTTGCAATATAAAAAATCTTTATTTCCACATACTGGAATAAAACAGTGACTTTTCGGGTACAAGACCCTTAATCATACAAAGCTCAAACACACTGTTCAATCCTTATAAAGGCCTACCTGTACACAGGTGTTCAATTAACACCTCTTAACAGCCCCACCTAGTGGTTACTTATTTTATTACATCAAACATTAGAATTTTACATTCTTATTTCACCTTAGTGCAGGATAGCAATTAAAATCAATACAAAAACATATATATACATAGCAATGGCTCATACAGATATCGATATTGACATAATATCATTACAGCATATTAAAAAGAAACCCCAATGCAGCAATTTTTAAAATGAAATGACTACAAAAATAGAGTATAATCCAATTCTTTATTTAGACCCAAAGGTTGCATAGCATTGAGTTTGTATATCCAAAATGCTTCCTTCTTTTTAAGGATTAACTTCCTATTACCCCCCCCGTCTGGGACGCGACACTGCATCAATGATTTGAAAACGAACCTGACTAATATTATGACCACATTGGATAAAGTGACCTGACACTGGTGCCTCTAAATTTCCACATCTGATATTGCTTTTATGTTGTACTATCCTATCACGGACACGGCAAGTCGTCTCCCCAATGTAAATTTTTCCACATGGGCATTTTATGAGGTAGATAGCAAAAGCAGTATCGCACGTGAAAAAACCTTTTATTAGAAATTTTCTACCAGTGAGGGGATGTACAAAATGAGAGCCTTTAATCATCGAATTGCAGTTGCCACATCCCAGACAGGGATAGCAACCATGGTTTTTATCAGATATATAACTTTGATGTTTTTTATTTGCACTTCCAATGTCTGTGTGTATCAACTCATCTCTGAGGTTTCTCCTCCTTCTGTAAGCAGGCATGGGGGGTAATGCAAATTCAGCAACTCCTGGATGGCAACCCTGTAGGATATGCCAGTGTTTTTTTAATACACTCATAATCTCACTACCATGATTGTTATGATCCATAACTACTACCATTCGTTTATCCTCCTTTTTTGGAGTTGGATCTTCTCTAGATTGAACTCTAGCTAGTTCCTTCTGAACCAGCGCTACAGGGTAACCTCTATCCTCAAATTTTTTTGCCATACTGTGTAATCTATTATGTAGTCTATGTTTTTCTGATACAATACGTTGTACCCTCAGGAACTGGCTTCTAGGTAATGACCTAACTGTGCTTCTGGGATGAAAACTCTGATAATGTAGAAGACCATTCTTATCAGTAGGTTTAACATATAAATCTGTACAGATTTTGCCCTCCCTAAGATATACAGTGGTATCCAAAAAGTCAACCTGAACCTCACTTGCAGTGAGGCAAAATTTGATAGTCAGTACTGCAATTGAGTTCAGCGACAAATTCCTCCAGGGTTCCAATGTCGCCACACCACACACCGAATACATCATCTATATACCGCCACCAGGCCACTGCATACTGCAGGAATAATGTATTCTCATAGATAAATGTTTCCTCATACATGTTCATGAATATATTCGCGTATGTGGGGGCGACATTGGAACCCATGGCTGTTCCTTGGAGCTGGAGATAAAATGTATCTTGAAACAAGAAATAATTCTGATACAAAACAACTCTCAATAGATTTAAAAAAAACATTTTTTGTGCTGGGGAGTACTTATTATCAGTATAGAGCACCTTCATGACTGCTGAAATTCCACTTTCATGTTTTATGGCAGTATATAAGCTGCTCTCGTCTAAAGTAAAGAGTATACATTTATTGCCTGACAAGTTTAGATTGTGAACTTTATCCAAAAAGTCCCCAGTATCCTTGATATATGAACCTTGGCAATTCATATATCAATGATACTGGGGACTTTTTGGATAAAGTTCACAATCAGCTACTACTGAGCATGTGCACAAATCCTGCTTCCTCCAATCGTTGCGTGCCCCACCAGCTGGACGCCAAAGGGGGTACGCAACGATTGGAGGAAGAAAAATTTTTCATCGATATGCTAAATACAGTAGGAGATGTATGTGTTTCCCCATTGAACAAATACCTAGATCTTAGAGCCATTTGATTAATCTCAGACATACAGACAGACATTTTGGATCTACAAATAAATTTGACTCCACTGGGATTAAATGAAAATATAGATATTGTGGTTTTCACTATTCTATTCACATTTTCACTTGCACTTAACATATTTTACACTTTTTTTATTTTATCTTTAAAACAAATATCTCTTTCCAGAATCTTCTCCTATTATGATTATTTTAATAATTATTACAGATTGCTTTGCTCATTTCTTGACAGAAATGCATATGCACTTTTAATATGTGACCTTCTTTAAACATGGAAAATCATATTAATGCAATATTCATTTTTAATAAAGTGTTAAACTATGTATTTACTGTAAATATTTCGCATTCCAATGTTCTTCACATAGGGGAATATGTTTTAAGTATTTATAAATAGATATTCATATATATATATATATATATATATATATATATATATATATATATATATATATATATATATATATCTGTTTATATCTATACTTATATATATATATATATATATATATATATATATATATATATATAAAATCTTTTCATGTAAGGGCACTTGCAGGTATTTATAAAAATCTTAAACTTTATTAGGAAATCTTCATAAAAAGTCAGATGTCGACTTTTCTGCTCATAGTCGAGCCTTTATCAAGACAACTGTCTGTTCCATTTGCGTGTTATACGCACTGGAGCGGTATTGTAGCCGTCCTCCCAGAAATAACTGACACAGGCCATATTTCTTTTTATAAAACTCAATAATTGAAACTAAGTTAAATTTATTTTTTGGCACATCATATAGTTTAGGCAACATATAAGTATGAATAAATGAAGCCTATATTTGTTTAATATATTTTTTGTTTAAATAATGAAAATGTTTATTTTAGGGACTGGCAGCTTCACTTAACACTGAACCCAATTTTTTTCTTTCATGATTCAGATAGAGCATGCAATTTTAAGCAACTTTCTAATTTACGCCTATTATTAAATTTTCTTCATTCTCTTGGTATCTTTATTTGAAATGCAAGAATGTAAGTTTAGATGCCGGCCCATTCTGATCCCAAAAAAAAGCTTAAATGCCTTCTTTTTAAAATAAAGATAGCAAGAGAACGAAGAAAAATTGATAATAGGTGTAAATTAGAAAGTTGCTTAAAATTGCATGCTCTATCTGAATCACGAAAGAAAAATTTTGGATTCAGCGTCCCTTTATTTATTTTGTGAATAATACAGATTATCTTCATTCTGAACACCAAACATTCAAAATTAAGTTGTCATCTTTCACTTACGCAACTGAAGGCATACCAAAATTTAACAATTGTACATTTTACAGATTTTTTTTTTAAGTAATAGTTGGTACCAAATGCAAATCTGTCTAATGTGTTGAGACATGAGTATTGCGCAATAAAAATGTAAGAATACTATCTATGGTAACCTTGAATTTCCTACATTATACAAAGTGATGCTCAGAATTAAATTAATTCAATATCTGTGAGAATTTAAGCAGTTTGGAAAATTCTCTTTTCTCAGTTTAGTGTTATTTATTGTTTATTTCTTTTTCTTTTTTTATTATAATGAAGATACAAACAATAGCAAGTCAATGTTTAGTTATATACAAATGTAAAACAAAAAAATATTTTGTTTTAGATACCAATCAGCTAAAGTTGCCACACATTTAGTATCCTTTAGAAGCTTGGGTGATTGTTTTCTAAGTCATTCCAATCCATAAGAGGTCCACTTTGTAAACTAGATAAACCACTTAAGTTATAAAATTATATAGCAGCAAAATATTTTTAAAAAATAAATACCACTTAGAATCATGGCAGCCTCAAAGCAGTCAAAAGCATTTTTGTTTGGCTTTTCTCAGGCATTCATGGAAGCAAAAGGAAGTAAGAAATTGCAAAATAAAATATAACAGATTCTTTATTGATGATCACCGCATACTGTGTTTCAATGTAGGTTTTTAAATTTACCATTAATCGTAATTCATTGAGTGTACAATTAAAGGGACGTGGTAGTTAAAACTGTTATTTCATATATGTGAAAAACATTAAACATTAAATTTTGTTTTATTTGTATGAAAACTGGTTAAGTAAAAGCTTAAAGGGACAGTCTGCTTATTGTTTAAAAAGATAGATAATCCCTTTATTACCCATTCCCCAGTTTTGCATAACCAACGTCATATTAATATACTTTTTACCTCTGTGATTACCTTGTATCTAAGTCTCTGCAGATTGCCCCTTATCTCAGTTCTTTTGACAGTATTTCATTTTAGCCAATCAATGCTGACTCATAAATAACTCCACAGACGTGAGCATAATGTTATCTATATGGCACACATGAACTAGCGCTGTCTAGCTGTGAAAAACTGCCAAAAATGCACTGAGATAAGAGGTGCCTTCAAGGGCTTAGAAATTAGCATATGAGCCTACCTAGGTTTAGCTTTTCAACAAAGAATACCAAGTGAACAAATCCAATTTGATGATAAAAGTAAATTGGAAAGTTGTTTACAATCGCATGAACAATATGAATCATGAAAGTTTAATTTTGACTAGACTGTCCCTTTAATTTGTCTTCAAGTTTTTAATGATTTTGAATGGATTCTAATGGGTTTGAATTTGGAAACCTGTGTGAGAATGTAGATTCTGATGGACTGGACCCACAGATAGATACAATAAAAATATAGAGATATTATTATTATTAAGTATCATAAGTTGAACAAAATGTTAATGTGTTTTCTTTTCTACCCTCTCTCCCATGATATTTCAATATTCTCAACATTTCTTACCACCCTCTTTGTTCTCACACTCGCTTTCTCACCTCTAATTTTTTTTCCCCTCTTCTTTATAGGCTTCCTCCAATACCTCCTTGGTTTCTCCCTTCTCCTCCCCGTCTCAATCTCTTACCCGACTTCCCCTTCCCCTTGTCCCTCTCTTTGCACCTGTTACCCTTCTCCTCCCACTGCCAGCTGCCAGTCCCACAACCTGACCCGAGTTCCTTCTCCTCTACCTGGCCTGGCACGCAGAGTTTTCCTACAGAACAACCAGATCACAGAACTTGGTCCAGGGCTTTTCTCTCCTCTGACATCAGTCCTCTGGCTCTTTTCCAACCGAATATCTTTGCTGCGACCTGGAACCTTTCAAGGACTGGAACACCTCGAGGAGCTGGATCTAGGCAACAATCCCAACTTACCACCACTACAGTCGGACACATTCCATGGCCTCAATTCCCTGCGTTCTCTTCACCTATATCGTTGCCACATCCAAAGGCTGCCAGCCGGTTTGTTCCGTGGCCTCCACTCCCTACGCTACCTCTACCTACAGCACAACCACCTAACCGGGCTGCCGGTGAGATAAATATTTATTTGTATGTAGGAAATGTGCTTAAAAACATCAAGTTGTCCATAAACATTATAAAACAGTGTAAGAGTATTTGTGTATACTGTGTGTATATATATATATATATATATATATATATATATATATATATATATATATATATATATATATATGTGTGTGTGTGTGTATAAATATATATATATTCATGTTTGTTGGAAAGAGCCTTACAGTAAACCCATTAATTAAACTGCTAATAATCTTCAATGGGCAGATTCAATCTCAATGAATATAATGTATTTAAATGTTTTAAGCTTTACAACTGGAATACATATAACCTTAAAGCAGAAACATAACATTGATCACTTTAAAGGGGCAGTATACTGTAAAATTGTTTTTCCCTTAATGTGTTTCCAATTACTTTTTTTGCCAACTGTAGAGTATAAAATGTATGGGAATTTTCTTTTTATGGTTTATTTGTGTATGTGAAATTGCTGATTTTGCGTTTTGAAGCCGCAACCTAATAAAATGGTTTGAGCTTGTAGGTATAATCAGATCTCATTACTGTATCACATTGTGTACATATACATGCTTCTTTATCTTATATATTCTGTAAACCAAAGACTAATACTTGGAGATAACAATTGAAAATTAGCATTTTATTACCTTATCTCTTCTATACCCAACTGGGAGTGTAATTTCTTCTGCTGGCTGTGTTTACACAGCTTATCTATAGCTTGGACCTAAGGCCAGAAACTTTCAGAATAGGTGGGGGATACCACAGGCTAAATCAACTATTTCACAGGCCAATATAATGTAAAGGAAATACTTGTAAACAATGTAATACACTCCAGTAGGTAAAGTGGATAATTGGGAACAAATTAAAGGGGAGAAACATTTTTGAGTAAACTGTCCCTTTAAGCATCACCATTCAGGGGTTAACTTAATTATTTTTTATTAATTGATGGAGGGTAACTTGAGTTAAGGTATACTGATTTTTCTGAATGTTGTATAGTTTTAGAGTCGCAAGGAAGCTTTCTTTCAAGGGAGAAAGACCTTTTCCATTTATGTGCAGCTAAGTCACTAAAGAGAGACCCTGAAAAAGTCAAATCTTATGTAGAACAGTCATGGGCAACTATTACCACCCATGGGCCCATTGGCAAAAGAAGGTTTAAGGCACCCTTCCTTTTTTTTATTCATTATTTGATGGTAGCAGTCAAGGAGGCAATTGGACTTGCAATACTTGTTTGAGCCAGATGTGTCTCGATTAAGTATATGAATAACACTGTCAGGCACACTCACGTAATAAAGTCCTGTGCACGCTGAAAGTGCCTGCAAACACTCTAAACAACAATGGGCTACAAGTGGAACGCTAATTTATCACGCGCCTATAAACGGACAGATTCCCCCATTTAGAAGTGCGCAATAAATAATCAGCCATTACAAATGGCCGGTTATTGCTACCGCAAGCTCACAGTAGCAATTAGTGCATGTGTGAAATCGTAGCACATCAACATTGACATCTGACAGCATCCTTATTTGAATGGTTAATGTCAGATTGTTGTGAAATAGAAACTTGAGTTTCTATTTCACATCAAGGAGTTGAACGGGCAGCATGTCCATTTGGGCATCCACCAACCATTGATTGGCTAATAGATTAGGCCACACCTGATTACCATTTTAAGTGATAGATCTATAGCTTTAAAGTCTTCAAAAAGGTTGGTGCTATTCTGGGGAAATAGCAAGGATTAGATCCTGCTCTACAGAAGATGGGCAATGTGTCCTTCAGTACAACAAATCAAAAGGAGAATATAGGAGAAGTGTTGTGTGTTGCAAAATGTATGGCAATATATACTATAATGCACTGCCAATGGTTTAGTGAGCTCTGATGTGTATGTAAGAATGTAACTATAAAACAAGTACTTCATTATTTTAATCAGAAGCATATATCTGAAATGTTTTACAAAATCTTACAAAAGTGGGATAGAATTATACAATGGCAAATAAATTGGGTTATTTAGGAAATTGTAGAGTCAGAAATTCATAGTTTTATATTTATTTTTGTTATTTATGTTGTTAAAGGGTTATATCTAAACCACTGAGAGACTCAAACTATGACAAAAATGTTGATAAAAATGGCTAAAATATGATAACATTGTTAAAGGGACGGTCTAGTCAAAATTACACTTTCATGATTCAGATAAGGCATGCAATTGTAAACAACTTTCCTATTTACTTTTATCATCAAATTTGCTTTGTTCTCTTGGTATTCTTTGTTGAAATCTTAACCTAAGTAGCTAATTTCTAAGACTTTGAAGGCCTCCTCTTATCTCAGTGCATTTTGACAGTTTTTCAAAACAAAACTACACAGCCCTAGTTCATGTGTACCATATATAGATAACATTGTGCTCACTCCAGTGGAGTTATTTATGAGTCAGCACTGATTGGCCGTCAAAAGAACTAAGATAAGATGGCAATCTGCAGAGGCTTAGATACAAGGTAATCACAGAGGTAAAAAGTATATTAATATAACCGTGTTGGTAATGAAAATCTGGGTAATAAAGGGATTATCTATCTTTTTAAACAATAAAAATTCTGGAGTAGACTGTCCCTTTAAAGGGACAGTCAACACCAGCATTTTTATTGTTTAAAAAGAAAGATAATCTCTTTATTACCTATTCACCAGTTTTGCATAACCAATACAGTTATATAAATACACTTTTTACCTCTGTGATTACCTTTTATCTAAGCCTCTGCAAACTGCCCCCTTATTTCAGTTCTTTTGACAGACTTGCTTTTTAGCCAATCAGTGCTCACTCCAGGGTAACTTCACGTGCATAAGCTCAATGTTATCTATATGAACTAATGCCCTCTAGTGGTCAAAATGCATTCAGATTAGAGGCAGTCTTTAAGGTCCAATAAATTAGCATATGAACCTCCTAGAATTAGCTTTCAACTAAGAATACCAAGAGGACAAAGCAAAATTGGTGATAAAAGTAAATCGCAAAGTTGTTTAAAATGACATTCCCTATTTAAATCATGAAATATTTTTTTGGACTTGACTGTTCCTTTAAATTTAATCCTATTAAAATATGTTTTTATTCTTAATGTTTTAGTTAAGTTACATGTTCTATGCATGGTTTTTAAGAAATCATAAACTTCATTGAAATAGGACCAATCTCCAGAGAAAAAAAGTTAAAAGGACATTCTTCTATAATATTTACTTTCCGGTGACTTGCTATAACAGCTGCAGAGTGTTAAATGCATGGCAAATTGTTCCTTTATATATATATATATATATATATATATTTTTTTTTTTTTTTTTAAATAGTTGAAACCACCACCCATTGTTCTCAAGAACACATTCGTTCAAATGGGCTGAGTCTGCAGAATGAGCAGACTTGCTTATCTTATTTCTTCCTATGCAAAACGGACAATACTTAAGCACCAACATATTCATGTGGTGGTGGGTGGTTTCAGTGAACAAAATCAGTTATTTAAATTGCAAGAATAAACCTAAAGGATAATTTCCAATTGATCTGATGCTATGCACTTGGTCACTGGAAACATTTTACATTTGTGACAAACTAATTATTTCTTTGAGAATCTGGATTTTGTTATACCTTATCATTCTTCATGGTTTGAAAAGGGGATGGATGTGCTGCATTAAAGGGACATAGAAGTGGTATTTTCAAACCTGTAGCAGGGAAGGTTTGCTTGCAGTTTATGTTAAATATACAGTGTTCCATTTATTAAGCAGCGAATGCTGCATCGGAGCCCCATCGCTTCGGGTCCGCCTGAAACGGAAGTTAACCCTTTGAGTGCTAACGACAGCTCTGAGCTGTCGCAAATTTTCACAGTCAGTTGCTGACGACGGCTCAGATGGACAGTATAGGGAAATGGGGGCATTCTGCTTAGAAGCCTGTATCTCAGGCATCTAAGCAGCTACAGACCCCCAAGACCCACTGTTGGAAAGGTAATCGCCTAACCTTTCCAACGGTATAAGTCTTGGGGATCTTAAAAAAAAAAAAAATTCAGATCCAGCTTAGCAGCTAGGTGGGAAATTGCTTAGCACTCAAATGGTGGGACAGTCAAGTCCAAAAAAACAACTTTCCAAAGTAATTTTATCACCAATTTTGCTTTGTTCTCTTGGTATTCTTAGTTGAAAGCTAAACCTAGGAGGTTCATATGTTAATTTCATAGACATTGAAGACTGCCTCTAATCTGAATGCATTTTAACCACTAGAGGGCGTTAGTTCATGGGTTTCATATAGATAACATATAGATAACATTGAGCTCATGCACGTAAAGTTATCCTGGAGTGAGCACTGAGTGGCTAAAATGCAAGTCTGACAAAAGAACTGAAATAAGGGGGCAGTCTGCAGAAGCATAGATACAAGGTAATCACATAGGTAAAATGTGTATTTCTATAATAGTGTTGGCTATGCAAAACTGGGGAATGGGTAATAAAGGGATTATCTTTCTTTTTAAACAACTGTCCCTTTAAGAAGTAGCGGGAAGGTAAGATCCGGATGATTGACGACAACTGCTAGAGGCTGATTGGCCACCAGTGAGCAGGGGGCGGCATTGCACAAGCAGTTCACCAGAAATGCTTGTGCAATGTTAAATGCCGACAGCTTATGCGTCGGCATTTAGCAATGTCAGGCAGACATGATTCACTTGACAGTTGTTAAATCTACCCCATGGTGTTGTTGGCAGATTGGCATTAGATGGTATTGATTTTGGCAGCATTTACATAGTTTCTGTTAATGAATTATCGTTCGACCCTAAAGCCTTCATGTTTCCCATTTAGGGCTAGATTACAAATGGAGCGCCAATTTATCAAGCTCCCGCAAAACAGAAATATTTGCCTGTTTGCTGGCGCACAATAAATAATCAGCCATTACAAGTGGCTGGTTATTGTTACTGCAAGCTCGTGGTAGAAATTAGTGCTTATAAAATTAACCAGAGATCAGATCTATGGTTAATTTTATAAATGTTCCCCAAATGGCTCCAAAATACAGTGGTGTGTAATTTATTAAAAAATCTAAATTGTAGCATTTTTATTTTTTAATAAAATAACTGCACCAGGCAGTATTTTGGGGCTAAAGTTGGCGTCTGTAGGGTGTTAGAAAAAAACAGCATTGAAAAGTGCCTTTACATAGCTGTCTATGAGAACTGTGTGTATCTAGTAAATAATATGTACTGAATATGCTTATATACATATATATGTGTTAATATGTGTATATACACATAAATATATATGTATATAATCATATACATAATCATATACATATATATTTATAATTTGCTACCATTGCTGCGCAACTTACGCCCGTGTCTGACGGCATGAGAAGTAGGCTCCCATTGGAACCTATTGAAGCTTGCTCTCTGTCAACTTGCAATACCTGCGCACTTTAGCGTGCACTGGTATTACTCAGTGGAGCGCAAATATCGCTTTCATGATATCATTCATTTTTATTTAGCGCTCCTATTATAATTTGTCCCTTAATGATTTACATCCCTCCTTTCATGATATCATTCATTTTTATTTAGTGCTCCTCTTATAATTTGGTTTAATTTACATCCCTCTGCAGTTTAAGTTGACCCGATTTTCTCACTTTGCACTTTCATGGTTTACCCTCATCTCCCATTGAAATAACTTTTTATATTTTATGATTGAATATTTTTTATTAGTTTGAAAAATAAACAGTTACAGAGATACCTTCTCCCGTATTGGTCTCCATCATCATGGACTCCGAAGGATAGGTTTGCACCATAGCATTTCTATATAATAAACAATTCAATTAATAACCTTTATAACACTCCATTCAGTTCTAGTGATACTTAAATATCCAAATATACTCATCAATTAAAGAGCACTAATAGAGTCCTGAGATCATTGAATTCAGATGATATTCAGTCCATACATCTTCATGAATGACAGGCTATCTCTCTTGAAAGATAGTACAGTTGTAAGTTCTATTTCTGAGTTGGTCTTTTATTGAGCTTTAATGAGATTTTCGTTGAATCAAGGTTTAATTACTCTGTCTCTATATAACTTAAGTTTAGAGAGTACAACACCTAGAGAAGGTAAAGTTCTGCGGGTTGGGGCAGGAAAGGGAAGAAAGTATGGGGAAGGGGAGTGACGACACACCATGTTTTGTTATTTGTTGTATAGCTGTAGGTAAAGATTTTTATATCTGTATTGACCACCTAAGGCTACGTTTCCCACCAGTCTTTCTTGTCTAGATTTCATTTAATTAACCAGTAGTACCATACGGCTTGGACTACTTCCTTATTATCTAAAGTGTGTGATGCCAACTCATACATATTGTATGTATGTTGAATTTTATTGTAAATTTCTGTCCAGGTTGGGCTACCTGTCTTCCAATATCTGGCTATGCATGTCCGTGTGACTGTGCATAGAATCCTGATAAATGTGTTAATATGTTTATTAAATCTATTGATATGTACATGTAGGAGAGCTTGTTGGATTGTGAGATCTATATTCTCATTTAGGATGTGACTAAGAAAGGAGGATAGTTGTGTCCATATCCCTGTAATCTCCCTACAATCCCACCACATATGCCTGTATGTTCCTATTTCTCCGCACCCTCTGTAGCAGAAGGCACTTCCCTGCGTATGTATATGGGCCGTTCTCGTGGGCGTTAGATACCATCGGTATATGGTTTTAATAACGTTTTCCTTAAGGTCTACACTTATAAGTCCCTTTTCTGCATTTTGAAATATTGTTTCCCACTCTTTAATTTCTTTACAGATAAGTAATTCTCTCTCCCACGCCATCATAGTGGGGTTTTTTGTAGTAATCTGCGAAGCCTGAATAGCTATATATAAGATAGAGATGGTGTGTTTATTGCGTTCCTTTGATTTACAGAAATTTTCTATTGGTGTACTGTTGTTTGCTCTTGGATTTCTCAGATATGATTGTACAGCTGAATGTATCTGTAAATATATGTACCAGTGTAGTTTCAAGGGGTTCAATTTTGTCTGAAGAAGATTAAATGAAAGTGTAGTTCCACCCTCCATGAAGTCTGCCACTCTATATAACCCCTTATTTTCCCATTTCTGAAGCTGAGCCCAGAGTTCACTAGGTACGATATATCTTATCGGGATGTATAAAGAATATTGTGGCATGAGACCATATTTGGTTCTTGCTTTTTTCCATGTAGTTACTGTGAGGTTTGTAGTGTAAGGTCTAGAAGTTTCTGTATTGTTTTGTGTTCTCCCGGGGTCCCAAATAATTGTATCAGTCTCACCCCATCCACCTAATGTTGCTTCTAAGGTAGGCCAGATAATCTCTTTGTTTCTTTTTTAGTAAGAGAGTGTCTTGCGCCATTCTGGCTGCATTATAGTATTCTATTAAATTAGGGGCCCCTATACCTCCCAGTTTCCTATGTCTATTTAAAATTGATTTCGCTATTCTGTTAGTTTTATCCCCTCTTATGAATATTAGTATTTCCTTTTGTAATGTATCTAGATCTGTTTTTAAAATTTTAATAGGTAGGGTTCTAAACAGGTATAATATCCTTGGCAAAGCAGTCATCTTCACCGCGGCCACTCTACCCAGCCATGAGAATCTATAGCTTTTCCATGTCGATAGATCCTTTCTGATTTGTTTGAACAATGGGATATAATTTACTTTATATAGTTGCGAGGGGCAAGTGGGAAGATGAACTCCCAGATACTTTAGGGAGTGCTTCATCCATTTAAAATTAAAGTTGGATTCCAATAGTGTCTGAGTCTGTCGGGGGATCGCTATGGGGAGGGCTTCGCATTTCTCTGCATTTATTTTAAATCCCGAAATGATAGAAAAGGTCTCTAGTGTTTGGTATAGATTGGGTAGGGATATTAGGGGGTTCGTCAGAGTCAATAATATATCGTCCGCAAACAATGCTAGTTTATATTCCGTTGTTACTGTCTTAACACCTGATATATCTATATGTGAGCGAATTTTGGCGGCTAGAGGCTCTACACATAGAGCAAAAAGTAATGGAGATAGGGGGCATCCCTGTCTGGTTCCGTTACGAATTGGGAAGGGTTGGGATTTGTATCCTGCTGATGAAACCTGAGCCCCTGGAACAGAGTAGATAGCCTTTAATGCTTTTATAACTGCCCCTTCAAACCCCATCTTATGCAATACCAAAAACATATAATCCCAGTCAATCCTATCGAACGCCTTCTCTGCATCCAGAGATAGGAGCAGGGAAGGCGTTTGTGTCTCTTTTAAGGTCTGGATTAGATTAGTAACTTTACGTATGTTATCTGGGGCTTCCCTTCCTTTAACAAAACCCACTTGGTCCGGGTGGACCAGGTAAGGTATAATATGTTTAAGTCGGTTCGCTATTATCTTTGTGAAAATCTTGAGGTCTTGGTTAATTAGGGATATTGGGCGGTAATTTTGGCATTTTTTGTGGTCCCTTCCTGGTTTGGGGATGACTACTATTTTCGCTGCCAGGAGCTCAGGTGGAATGACCCCCCCCCCATGACATAATTACAGAACTTAATGAGATGTGGAGTTAGTGTTACTTTAAAAAGCTTATAGTATTCACCAGGGAAGCCGTCCGGTCCCGCCGCCTTCCCTGGTTTAAGATCTTTGATAGCTCCTAACACCTCCATAGTGGATATGGGAGCATTCAAAGTTTCCCTCTGTTCTTTAGATATAGTTTGCAATAAGTCATGATTAAAAAAAGTTGTAGTGAGTGCCTCTGTCTCTGCGTTGTGTAAAACCTTTCTCCCATCATATAGGTCACCGTAGTATGCTGCGAAAGTGTCTACTATTTCCTGCGGGTGTGAGGTTATCGTATTGTTAGGAGTCTCAAGTGAGGAAATCACTGAGGCTCGACATCGTTCCCTAATTTTGTGTGCCATGTATCTATCCGGTTTGTTTGCGAATATGAAGTATTGTGCCTGCTGGTTCTGAATGGCTCTGGTGGCTTGCTTGTGAAGGAGTGTAGCTAGTGCAGTTTTTTTAGAGTGGAGAGTCTTCTGTATGGTTTTTGTTTTGGTATGTTTATGTTTCCTTTCTAGTTCTTCAATTTCTGTGTGGAGTTGTTTTAATTGTTGTCTATATTTTCTGATCTGTAGTGTTTTTTCTTTGATCAGTATCCCCCTTAGGACCGCTTTGTGAGCCGCCCACGTGATCCCTGGGTTAGTTACAGTGTCCGTGTTGATATGCCAGTATTCGGTTAGTAGCTTAAGTACATTGTCGTGTGTTTGGGGGTTTCTAATATACGATTTATCAAAGGTCCAAGTTTTACTTCTGTGTGGGTCACATAATCCCTCCACCTGTAAAGTGATGATCGAGTGATCCGACCATACACAGGCATGGATCTGAGAGCTGTGTAATAGAGGTTGTAATATCTGACTTACGTATATGTAGTCTAACCTAATATAGGTTTTATGTGCTGCCGAATAATACGTGGTATCGTTGGTTAAACCGTATAATGTAGTCCATGTTTCTATCAGGGAGTGAGGCAGTAGATGTTCCTGTATTAATTTGACAATGCGATTGTGTCTAATTTGCTTGTTGGTTAAGGGTTTAGTGCCAGTTGAGCTAATAGGCTTCATGGTGACATTGAAGTCTCCCGCCATAAATATCTTTGTGTGGGACCATTGTGTGAGTAGATGTGATATATGCTGAAAAAAGTTATGTTGATTTTCGTTCGGTGCGTAAACGTTGCATAGGGTGATTTCTGAATCTGAGATTCTCCCTTTTACTATTATGTATCTCCCTTCAGTATCTGTGATTATATTTTCTTGTGTGAAATTGAGCGTAGAGTGTATAAGAATGGATGTGCCCCTTTTTTTAGATGTTGCTGTCGAATGATAATGGGTGTTAAAATGTTTTGCCCAGTATTTTGGGATACTATCTTTAAGCAAGTGAGTCTCTTGGAGAAATAAAATATTGGCATGTAAGGAGGTGTATTGTGTCATTGCCATTCGTCTTTTTACGTCAGTATTTAATCCCCTTACATTATGGGATAATATCTTTATTTTAGGGATCATGATAATATGTTTGTTTTGGTATGGTGCGAAAGGAGTGTTGTTACCTGTGGGTCCTTTGATTGGAGACCTAGTGTTATGGACTGCAGCCGATCAGGAGTGCAGCTGGTGGACTGTATTGTGTCGTCACTGGGGATGGGAAGGGAGCTAGAAAGAGAGTACAATGTTAATAACATAATAAACAGCAATTCTGGGTCCTCAACAGTAGGACCGCTAAGAAGTAAACTTTGATATATCATAGGAATAAACAAGAAAATGTATTATACTATATAACTACTTTGGGGGAAACTATATTCCCACAACATCTTGTAACTTTCATAATTATAACTTAGTAGGAGTCCCTGAGAATAGGCAGCAACATGGAGGGTCTTGCGTCAGGTTGGGAAACAAGGAACCGTGATTACAGATGCTTTAAAGGTGATCTGGGGTTGTTTCTGTCTATTGTTCCTTCAACCACCCTCAATGCCTCTCAGGCTCCAAAAGAGGTGAATTTCGGGTATTTGTATCTTCGAGATGGATGTGATATCTTCTAGGAAATCTTCCCTCTTGTCTCTTTTATTTTCTGTTTTTTGTGATTGATAGTCTGCCATTTAGAAGGGTCTGGGTGTCTGTCTGGGTCTTTGCTCTTCTCTGGGTTTGATGTCGAAGTTGAGATGATGGGTGCTTCTAAAGCTAAAATCTTGCAGATCTCTGGAATATCTTCTGGATCCTTAAGTGTAATTGTTTTAGAGTCTTTTGTGATGTGTAGAGCGAATGGGAACCCCCATCTATACGGGATCTGATGTTTTCTAAGTAAAGTAGTAAGAGGCCGTAGGGCTCCCCTCCTTTGTAGTGTCCTGACACTGAGATCCTGATAAAACTGTATCACGTTACCTTGGTATTTGTACGTTGGGTGTTTCCTTGCCGCCTGTAGGATCTTTTCTTTATCCGGGAAAAAAGTAAGCTTGATTATGATGTCTCTTGGGGGTAGACCTGGTTTAGGTTTGGCCTTTAGCGCCCTGTGTGCTCTCTCTGTATGGAAAATGTAGTCAGCTGGAGAGTTTGTAATTTGAAGGAAGAGTTGGGTGAGGTAGGCAGGAATTTCTGTGGGACCCACCTCCTCTGGAACTCCTTTGAGGCGGATATTATTCCTCCTACTCCTATTCTCTAGATCTTCCATTTTATCTTGAAACTCTTCCATTAATTGTTGTTGCGAGGACATGGTTTGGGACATTTCATCCATCTGATCCACCATGGAATCTTTTTGGTCTTCTAGGGTTTCAATTCTATTACCCATTTCCAGTAAATCAGACTTGATTTCAGAAAGGCTATTGGTCACAGATGAGTGTATAGAGTCGATTTTCTCCCATAATTTTTCAAAATTGTCTGCAATGTCCTTTTTGGATACTAAATTTCTAAGGTCAGCTTTTGTTAGTGGGCTTTTGTCTTGTAGTAGTTGTTGAGAGTCAGTGTCAGATTCTTCATCTGCTTCTGTGTCTATCAGTTGTTTACTTGTTTGAGAGGACTTAAAAAAAGTGGACATGGCTGTGGTTTTTGTCGTTTTATCCCCCTTAGCGGGTCTTTTAGAGGTCATCTTGGTAGCTAGTAGGTATAGCGAAGAAAAACGCAGAATTTAAGAGAAAGGTCTATCTCGCTGTCAGCTGAGGCGTTTGTTTTCTACTGGACACTGATTCACATAGACTGTGATCCCATATATAGATTATTACAACCCAGACTTTGTTATATCTATTTTGTTTAGGCAGGTATATTATGTAAGAAGACAAGAGGTGTGTGTTGGTTTTTTTCCACCCCTCATTTCATGTTAAGGTCTATCTTGATGTTGTTCTCCTGATGATTGCTAAATTTTGGTTCCCCCATTAAAGATCAGGGTATCAGTTACATTCTAGTCCATATATATCCCCAGACTTTGTTGCTGTATATGTGTTCTAGGGGGTGTGAGCAGTTCAATTGGTTACTGGTGCAAGCTGTTGTATATATTACTTATTCAGTGGTATATTATTTGTACAGCAATTGCCTGAGCTTCAGCATAGTTTAAAAGCTGGTTTCAGGGTGTTGTCAATCTGTAGTTCCCCTCTCCCCAGGGCAGTTATCCTCACAGGAAGATCACGGGAAAAGGTATAGGGGGTATGACCTGCCACCACTCTGGGCTGGCAGGAAAGGGGGGGGGGGAGAGGGTGTTGAGAGGTATAACCTACTGCTGAGTGCAAATATTTAGGTCACTTTTTAATAAGGTGAGCAGAAGTCGGTGTGCAGAGTCAGAGGGGTTAAAGTGGTTCTGGGTTGTTTATGGAGCTTTACACTGAAGGGGCTGTGTACAGTGTTAGGTGGTTATGTGTCTCTTTTGATATTATTTGTATATAAGAGTGCTTGACGTCTCTACAGAAGTTTATATTCCCGCTCCATCCACTGCCTATATGATGTGGTGCAATGTTCTCTGGCTTCCATCTAAATTCAAGTAGATAAGGGTTAATATTGAGGTTCAGATAAGTGGAGGAACATCCAAGGCTTTTATAAGCTGGGAGCTGTGTATAGTATCAAGTGTTTATTTGTCCCTCTTGTCGTTGTATAGTGGGTCAGAGTGCTTAGTGCTACTTTAGAGATTTATCAAGAAGAAGGTATCCACACCCTTTCCACTATTGTTATTGAGAGTAGCCTGTGCGGTCTCCTTGGCTTTCAGTCCAGCTGTGGCTTAGCTGAACCGAGTGCCATTGTGTGAGTCTCTAGCCCAGATAAAGCTGCACTCCCAGGATATCAGAAGCTCCTGAGCCTTTATGCCTCTAAGCCTCCCAGAGACCTGCTGCAGTTTATGTGCACCGGAGTTCCGTTGCGCTCCAATTACCCCACTAGGCTATTGACTCTGGCGCAGCTTCCTACTCCTGATCTCGCCCCAGCCTTCTCTTCCGGTTTCTAGTTGTGGCGTCCCGGGGCAATGGCGTTCTTTCGCGCCTTTTTATCCCCTGTACCGCTAGTGCGTATAACTACAAACAAGTGAGCCCCACAGTGTGCCTTCAACTCACCGGCTCTTTTTCGGGCAGCCGCTTCTTCTGCAAGCAGCGAGGGCAGCAAAAGGTGCAGGGTCTCTGTTTTCCGGTCCGGTGTATGGGTGTCTGTGGGGACTGTGTAGGGGTTTCCTTCAGAAGGTTGAATGGATTGTAGGTCTCTTATTCCTCCGCTACTACAGGTCTCCCCCTGCTTGAATATGTAACGATCTGTCCTTAAATTATGTTTTAAATCACTTCTTAAAAAGCGAAAATATTAAAGTTATACAGGATCTCAAGCACAGTACGTCTGCTTCCTCTCCTAGGCTAGCTCCGCCCCTCAACTTTTTATATTTTAAAGGTATATTTTTATTGTTTTACATCATTGTTTGAAGAAAATTTTTTTTTTCCCTTTTTTGTGAGGTTTTCATCTAAAAACAAGAAAAACAGGGTGGGAAATTATTTTTATACTAAACTGTTCTTAGCCTAAACTGGATTTTCACAGTCCTAATAATGCAAATAGTGAAACCGCTAACTGACAAGGTATTAAAGGGACATTAACCCCCAATTTTTTTTTTTCATAATTTAGATAGGGAATGCCATTTAAAACAACTTTCTAATTTACTTCTATTATCTAATTTGCTTCATTCTCTTGATATTTTTTCCTGAAAAACATATCTAGATAGGCCCAGTAGCTGCTGATTGGTGGCTGCACATAGATGCCGCATGTGATTAGCTAACACTTGTGCATTGCTATTTCTTTAACAAAGGATATCTAAAGAATGAAGCAAATTAGATAATAGAAGTAAATTTGAATGCTGTTTAAAATTGTATTCTCTGTCTGGATCATGAAAGAAACTTTTTGGTTTAATGTCCCTTTAAATAAAGACCAAAGTTGGAGAACTTCACTGTACAGGACGTGTTTTCAAAACCTCACTCTCACTGTACAGAACGTTTTTCTCTTTGCCACATTTCTTTAACTGTAAGAAGATCGCGGTTTTGAACAAATTAATGAATATGTTTAAAGGGACATGAAACCCAAAATGTTTCTTTCATGATTCAGATAGGGTACAATTTTAAAAACGTTTTCAATTTACTTCTAGTGTCAAATTTGCTTTGTTCACTTGTTATTCTTTGTTGAAGAGATATCTAGATAGGTGGAGTGCACTTGTCTGGAGCACTACATGACAGGAAATAGTGCTTACCATCTTGCTAATTGTTGCAAAACTGCTGCCAGTTACCTTCCTGCTTTTCAACAAATGATAACAAGAAAACAAATAAAATGTGATAGTAGTAAATAGGAAAGTTGTTTAAAATTGTATGTTCTGATCTGAATCATGAAAAATAATTTTGGGGTTTTACGTCCTTTTAAATCTCGATCACAACAACATAATTGCAGAGAGAAACTCTGTTCCTGAAGAAGACACATATGTAAATATCACTTACAAAGTACTAAACAAAAATATTTTAAAAAAACGTCAAAACCAAGGGGAAAATTGTAGATTTGCACTTAGCAACTGCCAAATTGTTCTATTTGCTGGTAAAACAAAATGGAAAAGTATGTACATGGGATGTAAAATGGTGGACAATGTTGGATTTTGAGAGCCGAAATTATTAGTACTTTTCAATTGCTGAAAGTCAGCAACAATGTAAATGTGGCCTTTGTTTCACAAGACAAGGCAAGACTTGAAAAGGAATGAGTAGGATGAGAGAGTATGCGGATATGGCTGCCAGGACAACCCATAAACTGAGAAAAACAATAGTTCCTATGACTAAGCGCCAATAGGGGGCGCAAAACGCGTCATAACTACTATCCTTGTACTCTTGCATATCAATGCATTTTTAATCTTTATACAATAAAGGATTTTTTACTCTTATTTTGCCCCTCGAGTGCTCAGATACCTGCTTCTTTGAATAGTATTTGTGGGTTAATGCAGAGAATAAGTAGGCCAAGTGGTGGAGGAATTAACATAAAATGGGAATAAACAAAATGTATGCTTACCTGATAAATTAATTTCTTTTATGATGGTGAGAGTCCACAAGACATCACATGTGGGATTAAAGTCCAGTCCTACAGGAGGAGGCAAAACACCCCACACAACAGAGTTTTAATCGCTCTCACTTTCCCATGATTCCTTTTGCTCAACCTTGTTGTTATCTTTTGCTCAACTTTGTGCAAAGACAAACCACAATCTGACATTATAAGTGTTAGAAACAATATATATCAGACTCAGTCTATAAAAGTAGGAGTGGAACACAACTGCAGAATACTGAATAAAAGTATGTATGTATCACAAAACTGTCTGAAACCCTTATCGCTGGAAAGGCTTCCTTCAGTGTAGTGATTAGGATATACTATATCAAGTATGATAAGCTCATACAGAATGGAACTGGATAATGTGGACTACAACTGTTAATATCACACTCAGATAACAACAGTTTATGCAGAGACAGATAGAGATTTCAAACAGGCAGATTCCCAGATTAAATATGCAGATTTTAGAAAAGATCCAGTACAAAGGATAAGGTATGTGCTTAGCGTACATGTAACAATATAGTGCCTGAGGTAGATATGGTATTTGCATAAACAAGTAGAAAGTACCTTGGAGCAAAGTGAAGTGTGGAGAGCTAGCAGCAATCCCTTCGGTGGCGTCTGAGTGTAGTTAGTTTGAGACCGGAGAAACCGGAAGTGACGTCACGCTGTTTTGGGAACAGCGCTGAATCTTGCTGACAGGCAGAAGCGTAGCAGAGAAGGTTGCAGCTGCGGCAAGAGGCAAAGAGGAAAATTATGCAAAGTTAGACAAGGTACTTTACCCCATGAAAGTGAGAGAGTGTCCTATGTAAGGAATCCAGTGTAAATGAGTAGTAGAACCGGAGGCTCAGAGAATCCTTTCTTCAAGGAGAAATTAGGAGAGACTTTGGCAAGCAATCGTCACTGTGGCAGAGAACTTCAATACTGAGCAGGGAATGAAAGGTGAACAGCTTATTTAAGGAAGGACCAACCAATCAGGAAATAATGGGTGTAGCTAGGAGAGAAGGTATTGAGACGGCTGAATCTGACAATAAGTGTATGGTTAAATATTTAAAACAAAGCATCTTAACGTGGCTGAAACTTTTTTAGTGTTTCCTATATTAAATTAATAATATATAGCACAGGGAGCGCTAATAGCGCTCTCATTATACTCATATTACAAGTGGTGAGTCAAGTGTTGAGTTCAAGGTCAATCGAAAATACTGCTGTAAAATTCAGCACTTTATAAGATCTGAAAGAAACCATTATTATTAATAGAATAGCACATAACTAAATGATGTAGTAAAACGATATCTAACATGAATTTTACTGCATCCCCCGTAGAAATCTCTTATGTGAGGCATTTAGCATACCTGTGCTATCCAACATGCAGATGTCAGCGCTCCCTAGACCAGTGTTCCTCAACTCCAGTCCTCAATTACCACTTACAGGCCAGATTTTCATGATATCTTAACTACAGCACAGGAAAAATAATCAATGGTGACAGGCTAGTAACCATGGTTACTGATCAGCTGATTTCCCCAGTTCTCTCGTTAAGATATCATGAAAACCTGGCCTGTCAGGGTTACTTGAGGACTGGTGTTGAAAAATACTGCTATAGACTATTGCTAGCCAGAGCAAAAAAATAACTTATGACCTGTAATATGAATGAAAGCGCCAGGGCCGGATTTACATCTCAGGTGGCTGTAGGCACAAAAACCAGAAGCGCCCCCCCAGAAAAAAGTGGAAAAAATGAGGACTTTTTTTTATTATTATTTAGGACAACTAAAAATAAATATTAGATGTAAAATTACATTTTCCCTTTTATGGAGATACACAAATACACACACTAATTGCAATATTTGTTGTAATGGAAGCTACACCAAAAATTCTAATTTTAAACACATTTGTTGACCCCTGGATTACATGTAATCTACAACATTCCATGTTTTCCTTTGAGAGCAACATCATATGATATTTATATTTCAGAACAAAATAAATGTAACATCTGTGTGTATTTGTACCAAAAATATCAGAGTTTACAAGATTTTTTTCATGTAGTGGAAAAAAATACCTACATTTTATATTTTCTTCCACTGGCTGCACAGGTTGTTGATGGTGATGAGCTTGCATGCTGCTAGTTTTAATATTTCTATTGTTTACACAAAACTGTGTTTAACTCCAACAAAATGTTAAGCACATAGTCAAAGTCATCTCCAGAAAAGCAATACACTAATGGCTTGTCAATAAACATGTCCTATGAGCCCATCTGGGTCTGCACAGATGTGTATTGCTGTCTCAGAACTGACATTGACTATGTGTTTAACTCTTTTGCAAGAGGCTAACACACTTCTGTGCAAGCACTAGTGCAATAATAAAATGCCCTAGCAAACTGTCACATGTTATGTCCCTTTAAATAGGGTTTTCTTTAGAATATTTTGCATTAAAAGTTTAACATGATTTGTTTTTGTTATACATAATAGAAATTGTATGGCCATTTGAGTCAAGTGAATATTGATTTAGAATTTCAATTTACCACAATACAAAAATACCACACTTACTTGATAAAAGAACAGATTAATAATTTTTAATGTGATGTGTATATATATATATATATATATATATATATATATATATATATATATATATATATATATATATATATGTATGTGTATGTGTATGTGTATATATATGTGTGTGTGTGTGCGTGTGATGTGTGTTTATGTGTATATATGTGTGTGTGTGTGTGTGATGTGTGTGTATGTGTATATATGTGTGTGTGTTTGATGTGTGTTTATGTGTATATATATGTGTGTGTGTGTGTGTGTTATGTGTGTGTATGTGTATATATATATATATATATATATATATATATATATGTGTGTGTGTGTGTGTGTGTGTGTGATGTGTGTGTATGTGTATATATATATGTGTGTGTGTGTGTGTGTGTGATGAGTGTGTGTATGTGTGTATGTATATATATATATATATATATATATATATATATATATATATATATATATATATATACACATACATATACATACATACAAACAAATATGCCATGTCAGTGGTTTACACACATACACATTTTACAGCCTTACAGTCTACAAACCTTGTTGTCAAAGTGCCCTAAAGGCTGTAAATCACAATTGGCAGCTTGTAATAAAGAGCAGAGCAGCTAGTCCCATATAACCTCCACACCTCCAAGGCCTTTATAGAACAAAAACATTCATCCTGAAGCAGAATTTAAACTCCTGGCTATAAAAAGGAATACAGCACATAACAAGTGAATACACTGCAACCCTCTCTGGTAGCCAAGGGGTTAAAGTGCTCTGCTTGTTATTTTTTCATTCTAGGCAGCATTAGAAGCCTTGTACAGTCCTAACCTGTTCTGAAGCTTTCATTCCTCAACAAAAAGTTTCTGCACCACATCAGCATGGAGCTTGGCTGTGTGAGGCAACAGAAGTACATAAAATAAAAGTGAAACTAAACATGCCTGGCGAAAATGGGAGGAGTTTAGTTTTAATCTTTGCCCCTCTCTCCTTCATGGCTCCCGCAACTGCTGTAACATATTCCCAATGAAACACTCGACTTTGTAGGCACCTGGCAGCACAATTCTTACTAAAATAAATGCCCTCATAAAAAAAAAAAAAAAAATTTTTTTTTTATTACTGACAGGCAGGCGCCCCTCACTGCAAGGCGCCTGTAGGCACATGCCTACTGTGCCTAATGGGAAATCTGGCCCTGGAAAGCGCTAGTGATTGAGCAATGATAAAGCCCAGTAGCGCTGATATTGTGCTTGACTTGTAATCTAGGCCTTTGTATTTTTTCTTTCTCCCCTCTTTCTTTGTGGCCTAAATTTAGAGGATTAATGGGAAAGTTGATTAACATGGAAGAAATATGGACTCATAAATGTTGGTACTTAATTATGATTCACCAATGTGGATTTGATTTGAACCAATTGGATTGAAATCACTACTCAGTAAGACTTTAAATAATAGATTTATACATAAAGGTTTAATTTTTAGATTATTTTCCAGTTTCATCAGCAAATTACTGATAAAATAAAATCTGACTTAAATAAAAAAATATATATATTTATAATTTGTGGTGGTTTATTTTATTGAGAGAGGTGTCTCCTATAGAACCTTTTATATGAGGAGCTGATTTGTTACTTTAATTGAAATAGTTTTTTATTGTCATACACATAGAAAATTACAAGCCACATTACCTTGACTTATATATCACAATTCCCCCCTTGACCCCCGATGAAGAATAGATAGTCCAACAGTAGTCTGTCAAGAGTGGAGATATCGATCGAGTGACCATTGAATCAGCAAGTCCAACAGAGAGTGTTATTTCGATCTAGACTGTGAAGCTTGCAATGTTACATATCTATATAATACTATCGGGGTTTGGAGAGTGGGAGCATGGGAATAGCAGGGAAAAGGACACAAAATAAACCAAGATATACAAGGTAGTTTCTTTCCCCTCTCCTCTCTCCACCCCCGATATCTATTTTGCGTATGTTTATAGTATCTCCCTTTTAACAACATTTCAACAAACAATAATTTTATCTTAAAAAACAAAAAACCATATCCAACTTGCCTGCCGCGCCTCTCCTCCATCGCCGAGCCTGGGAGTGGGGTCCCCCCCCAGTATAAGGTTCAGTCCGAGTCTCTAAGTCATTTTACCTTCTCTAGTGTCTTATGAATTTCCTCCCACACCCATTCTACCCGTTACTTGGTTGGTTGTCTTTGGGAGTCTAGGTCGTTAGTGGCCAGCTAAAATCCAGTAGTTCCACACCTTGAAGAATTGGTCTTGACTACTCTGTATAAAGGCTATCGTTTCCGACATTTTATAGGTGATTTGAATCTTATCTAACACTTCCCCCCAAGAGGGTACCCCTATCTTCCAGTGTCTTGCAACACATATTCTAGTTGCTGTACATAGGATGCGAATAAACGTGTTGATAGCTGCATTGAACGGTCTTACCCTATCATTTAATAGTGCTTGTGAAGCAGATAGGGAGATAGTTTCAGATAGAACCTCACTAAGAAGTCCAGATAGCTTAGACCATATTTGATTAACCTGAGGGCAGTCCCACCACATATGCATGTATGTACCTGTTTCAGCGCAGCCTCTGTAACACAGCTTATTACCTCTTTGGGTGTAATGCGAGGTGATGATTGGGGTGAGATACCATCGGAAGGATGTCTTAATACTATTCTCTCTAAAGTCTGCACTAGTTAGCCCTTTACTAGCTGTGTGTAAAATGATTTCCCAGTCTTCTAATTTGTAGTTTATATTTAGTTCCTCTTCCCATTTCGTCATAATAGATGTCTTAGAGGTAAGTTTAGCTCTCTGTAGTGTTAAATATATTGCAGAGATTGCTTTTTTGGGTCTCTGTGTTGCGTTACATAAGTATTCAAGGGTAGTTAGTCTTGTATCAGATCTAAGCACTCTAAACTTGGTAATAGCTGAAGCTACTTGTAAGTATAAAAACCACTGTAATTTTTCTGGTGCAATTTTATCCTGAATTTGTTGGTAGGTAGCTATTTTATTATTATGTAAGAAGTCCGCGACCCTGTATAGTCCTTTGTTTTCCCATTTTCCGATCTGTAAATGAAAATCTACACTCAGAAGGGTTCTTAGTGGTCTAATCACCGAATCTTTGGGAATGAGGTGTAGTGAACCGGTTAGCCCAGTCCAGGTCTGCATCATCTCTACTGTAGGCCTGGAGGCAGATGTATCTTTAACGGGTTGTTTCCATTGTCCCCACAATAAGTCTTCTGGTCGTCTATATCCCGCCATCAAAGTCTCCACCCTTACCCACATTATGTCCTCTGAGTTCTTATTCATCAGGGTAGTTTGTGCTAGTCTAGCTGCCTGGTAATAGTGAGTTAAGTTTGGAACCCCCACTCCCCCTAATTGTCTGTGTTGTTGTAGTACGTGTGAGGGGATTCTGGCCTTTTTACTTCCTCTCAAAAAGCCTATCAGATCTAATTGCAATTTTTTTAAGTCGTTTGAGGGAACCCTAATTGGGAGGGCTCTAAAAAGATACAATAATTTGGGGAGAATATTCATTTTTATTGCCGATAATCGGCCATACCAGGAGAATCCACCTTTTTTCCATTTGTTAATGTCTTTTCTTATCGTTTTATATAAGGGGATATAGTTTAATTTATACAGATCTGCTATATTATTTGGTAGTTTAATCCCTAGATATTTTATCGCTGCATTGGCCCATGAGAATTCAAAATTAGCCTCTATTAATTTTCGGGTGTGGTTAGGTAGAGAAATGGGAATCGCTTCGCATTTCTCCAAGTTGACTTTGTACCCCGAGACATCAGAGTATTCCTGTAGAACCCGATATAAGTTGGGAAGTGACATAAGTGGCTTGGTTAGTGTGAGAAGCACATCATCTGCAAATAATGACACCTTGAATTCTTGACTCCCTATTGAGACTCCATGAATATCTGGGGATAGGCGAATAGTCGCTGCTAATGGCTCTATACAAATTGCGAACAACAATGGTGAGAGTGGGCAGCCCTGTCGTGTTCCGTTTAGAACCTCTATAAGTTTTGATTGATATCCCGCTATTCTCACATTAGCTGTTGGATGTGAGTATATACTTTTAATAGCTTGTAAGAACTCTCCGTGGAAACCCAATCTATTTAATACCTCTAGCATATAGTTCCAATCTATCCTGTCAAACGCCTTCTCTGCGTCCAACGAGAGGACCAGAGAAGGCGTTTTTGTTTTGCAGAGGAAATCAACTAGGGAGATTGTGCGCCTTGTATTATCTGGGGCTTCCCTATCTTGAATGAAACCCACTTGGTCTGGGTGGATCAGGGATGGTAAGTGTATTTTTAGTCTGTTAGCTAAAATTTTGGTAAAAATCTTGATATCCTGATTAATTAAAGAGATGGGTCGATAACTCTGGCACAGTTTTGGATTTCTTCCGGGTTTGGGTATAACTACTATTTTGGCTTGTAAAATCTCTAGGGGGATTTCTTTACCTTGCAGAATATCGTTACAAAATGAAACTATATGCGGAATTAAGATAGATCTGAATAGTTGATAGTATTCCCCTGGGAATCCATCTGGGCCTGCTGCTTTCCCTGGTTTAAGATCTTTTATGGCATTAATGACCTCCATAGCAGTAACCTTAGCGTTTAGTTCATTACTAATCTCTTTATCTATAGGGGTCAGTTTGGCTTCATCTAAAAACCTCGTCAATAGTTGGGTGGTGTTGCTGTTTGGTTTTGTTTTTTTACCATCATATAGACAAGCATAGTACTGTGCAAAAGTATCGGCAATCTCTTGGGGGTTTGAGGTGCTTGCTCCATCTCTTTTTTGGATGAGTGGGATTGTATAGGATTTAGTCCTCTCCCTCAATTTGTAGGCTAGATATCTGTCAGGCTTGTTAGAATATAGAAAATAGTGTGATTTTAGTCTATGGGCCGACCTTATTGAGGAGTCATTCATAATTTTAGCCAATTCTTGTCTTTTAGTTTGTAATTGTTTAAGTGTTTCTGGTGCTAGAGTTTGTTGATGAGACCTGGAGAGAATGTCTATCTGCTTTTGTAAGGTGTCTGTTTGGAGTCTATTGGCTCTAGTGAGAGCTGTTTTTTCCTTGATGAGTAAGCCTCTAAGAAAGGGCTTATGTGCTGCCCAAATGGTGATTGGGTTGGAGGCCGTCCCTACGTTAAAGTCCCAGTATTCTGTTAATGCCTTAGATAAGGACTCCCGTGTTTTAGTGATTTTTAGTACATACGGATCATAGGTCCAAGAGCGAGTTGCACTAATTTGAAAAGTTTTTTTAAAATCTATTTGGACTATTGAGTGGTCTGACCACGCGCATGCGTGAATCGTGGAGGAGATTAGGTCTGGAATTAGGGTTTGGCTCATATAAATGTAATCCAATTTGGAGTAGGATTTGTGGGCACTTGAGTAATATGTGAAGTCGTTAGTCCTACCATATAGCGTGTCCCAAGAATCTAAAACATTATGTTCTAGAAAGATTTCTTTTAGCTTTTTGATTGTGGAGTTATGCCGTAACTGCGTTTGAGATAATGTGATTTTACTGCTACAGTGGTGTGTATGCATAGAGACATTAAAGTCTCCCCCTAAGATAATTCTGGATTGTGACCACTGGGTTAATAATTGAGAGATACGAGTAAAAAAGGCTGCCTGTGATTCGTTTGGAGCATAAACATTACATAGGACTATCTGTTTATCGTGTATTCTTCCCTGTAGTATCAGAAATCTGCCTTCTGGGTCTCTAATTGTATCTTCTATTACAAAACCTACCGATTGATGAATTAATATGGAAACCCCTCTCTTTTTTTTGTCAAATGTGGAATGGAAGTGTTGGGTATATCCCTTAGCCCAATATTTAGGAATTACCTCCCTGGTGAAGTGTGTCTCTTGAAGCAGTACAATGTTTGCTTTTAATCTAGTGTATTGGGTCAATGCTGTCCTACGTTTAGTGTCTGTATTTAGGCCCCTAACATTGTGTGAAATTAGTCGTAGATTGTTAGTCATTACTCACAGTGTCTTTGGTGGGGAACCCCTCTCCCCGGTACGTTGTTACAGTGTTCAGCAAGATAGTCTTCAGGCAATGGTGGAGCTGACTTCCTATGGTAGAAGGGATATGTCGGCGAAGGAGGCGGCACGGCAAATCAAAAACAAAAACATAAACATATAAATTAGTAAACAATTCAGTTAATCTTCCAGCAAAGGTATATCTCATGAGGCTACTGAATCTATATTTCCTGCATGGAAAGAACAACATGAAAAAAAAGAAGAGAACATCACCCTTAACCCCACCCTCCCCCTGAAAGAAAAAGATTTTAATCAAAAAAAACTTCGTTGCTTAGTGCAACAACTGTAATTATTTATACTATATGGAATTTGGCATCTTACAAACCAGTAATTATCAGGTTCTGAACATGGCATGCTAAATAGTCCTTCTGTGTGACTACAGTCCTGAGATGGATCATCTTATCTAGAATGTTCATAAAAAAAGATTGTCAAGGTTTATTTTTCCTCTTGGGAACTTTGGTCCATCTTTGTCTCTGGCTGTGGGATGTGTCCTCTTGTGTGCGGGATGGATCTTCTCTTCCCTTTAGCTGTGGTATTTCTGGCGGTTCTAATTGTAGACTTCGGCATATATCCGGAATTTCTGTAACTTCTTTGAGGTTCAAGGATCTACCGTTGTGTAGTATATAGAGGCAGAAAGGGAAACCCCATCGATATCTGATCTGATGTTTTCTTAGGAGTGCTGTTAATGGCCTTAATTGGCTTCTCCTTAGGAGAGTTCGTATGCAGAGGTCTTGATAGAATTGTATTACCATTCCCTGAAACTTAAAAGTAGGGTGTTTCCGTGCCGCTGCAATTATTTCCTCTTTTACTGGGAATCTAAGAAGTTTGACGATAACATCTCTGGGAGGTGCATCTTCTTTGGGTTTCGGTCTTAAGGCTCTGTGTGCCCTTTCCATTAGAAATTTCTCTTCACTCACTTCTCCAGTAATAGCTTGAAATAGTTGGTGAAGATATATTGGTAACTCTTCCGTCGAGACTGTTTCTGGAATCCCCTTCAGTCTCAGGTTACACCTGCGACTCCTGTTTTCTAGGTCTTCAAGCTTGTCTTGTATCTCATTTACTTCTTGCTGCTGTGTTGAAACCTTTTGCGTGAGATTAGTTAACTCTTCATTTGTAGAAACCTCATTTTCCTCCAGGCTAGCTACTCTGGAGCCTAACTCAGAGATTTCTTGCTTTATATCTGCTAAACTAGTTGTAACTGTGTTTTGAAAAGCATCTATTTTTTCCCAAAGCTTATCAAAGTTCTTATTGATATCCTGCTTAGATACTAAGGCCTTAAGGTCTGCTCTTGTAGCTGGGATAGTGTCTTCATCATTTATCTGTGAGTCTGTCTCAGAGTCATTATCTTCCTCTGCCGCTGCATTTACAGATTCCAGCATTTTCTCACTTCTAGATGATTTAAAGAAAAGAGAAGCAGGTGCTGGTTTAGATCCCTGGGTTGCTTTATTCTGCTTTCTGACTGACATGGTGTCTGGAGGCAGCTAACGTGTGTTCAGAATACAAGAGACAAATCAAGAGGTTATAACTGAGGTCCTGATATTAAGGATAGATGCAGTTTAAAGTACCTAGATCTTGCAAATGGATGAGTGTTTGAGTAGAGGTTTATTGCGAATAAGCCATTAACAGTTCATTTCCCTTTTTGGGCAGATATGCTCTGCTGCTGTAACCTGCTACTGCAGGGCCTGGATAGTTGATCACTTTTAGGGACTTTCATGCAAAACCTTTCACTTCTCTATTGTAGATCATCAATCATTTAAAGTGAGAGTCGTTTCAAAGCCCAAAATAAAATATATAACATGTATCCCTCTGGTAATATGATGCTGGTGGATAGTTAAAGATATAGCAAAAACACAGTCAGCCACATAGCAATAATGGTAGATAATAAACAATAGGAGTGTGTGTGAGCTGTGTCTTAGTATCTGTAGATTTTGGCTTAATTCATTTCTTTGGGAAGCATAATGTAGTTTCCTGTTTGAAAACTTTGAGTCATCTTGTTAACGTTATGCTGACAGTATATCTTTTGGGCCTATGTGTGAGAGCAGGGATTCCCAGATGCTTGTGTTCATTTGTAATAAAGCATGGCTTAGTCCATTTGTGCTCTCATTAAATATTGGTAGTGTCTCTATCATAGTCTGGAATGAGTGCCATGATTGGTGATATTTATTGCCCCACACTGATGAGTTATAGAGCTCCCAGACCCTCTTACCGCGTTTTCAATTGTGGTCTATTAGCCCTCCTCCGTTTCCGTTACCGGAGCGTCTTTACAGCTTTACAGATGGTGTTTAGGGTCAGACCGTTGTGTCCGATTACTTAGGAGCCCTCTTCTATGTCTCAGGGCATAAGGGACTGTTTGAGCGCTCAAGTTGGTTGCATTATGTGACACACTGTCTCCCGATAACAGCTACGCCATGTGGGTAAGATGGCGACCGGCATCAGTCTGCTCCGTAAAGCTCTGTTGTAAAATATTACCGGTATCGCTTCAAATCTCTCCGGTTAGCTCTTTGCGATATCCACTATGGTCTCCTGAGTGTTCAGCAGTTTGAATTAGGCATAGATGCCTTTAGATGCTCACATTTATTACAGTGCAGCACGGAGCTCAAATGTTAAGCTGCCATCTCCTTTGAGCTCCCGGCTCCGCCCCCCTGATTTGTTACTTTAAAGGGACAGTCTATTCCAGAATTTTTATTGTTTAAAATGATAAATAATCCCTTAATTATTCATTCCCCAGTTTTGCATAACCAACACAGTTATAATAATAATACACTTTTTACCTTTGTGATTACCTTGTAAGCCTCTGCAGACTTCCCCCTTATTTCTGTCATTTGGATAGACATGCATTTTAGCCAATCAGTGCCCTCTCATAAGTAAGTCCATGAGCGTGAGCACCATGTTATCCATATGGCACACATGAACTAATACCCTCTAGCTGTGAAAACGGTCAAATGCATTCAGATAAGAGGAGGCCTTCAAGGGCTTAGAAATTAGCACATGAGCCTACCTAGGTTTAGCTTTCAACTAAGAATACCAAGAGAGCATATTTAATGATAAAAGTAAATTGGAAAGTTGTTTAAAATTGCATGTCCTATCAGAATTATGAAAGTTTAATTTTTACTAGACTGTCCCTTTAATAATACAGCCTTTCCATGGATTCATAAGCAAAGAACAACTTTGTTAATGCCACAATTACACTATTATTTAAATGTTTAAAACCCAGAAAATAATAAAATAAATCATTTCACTGCTAAGCCACTTTACACCCATGTACTTAAGTCATAAAGGCCTAAATTTGGAGTTTGGCGTTAGCCGTGAAAACCAGCGTTAGAGGCTCCTAACGCTAATTTTAGGCTACCTCCGGTATTTGGAGTCACTCAAAATAGGGTCTAACGCTCACTTTTCAGCCGTGACTCTTCCATACCGCAGATCCCCTTACGTAAATTGCGTATCCTATCTTTTCAATGGGATTTTTCTAACTCCAGTATTTAGAGTCGTGTCTGAAGTGAGCGTTAGACATCTAACGACAAAACTCCAGCCGCAGGAAAAAAGTCAGTAGTTAAGAGCTTTCTGGGCTAGCGCCGGTTTATAAAGCTCTTAACTACTGTGCTCTAAAGTACACTAACACCCATAAACTACCTATGTACCCCTAAACCGAGGTCCCCCCACATCGCCGCCACTCGATTACATTTTTTTAACCCCTAATCTGCCGACCGCCACCTACGTTATACTTATGTACCCCTAATCTGTTGCCCCTAACACCGCCGACCCATATATTATATTTATTAACCCCTAACCTGCCCCCCACAACGTCGCCGCCAGCTACCTACAATAATTAACCCCTAATCTGCCGACCGCAAAGCGCCGCCACCTATGTTATATTTATGTACCCCTAATCTGCTGCCCCTAACACCGCCGACCCCTATATTATATTTATTAACCCCTAATCTGCCGCTCCGTAAACCGACGCTACTTACATTATCCCTATGTACCCCTAATCTGCTGCCCCTAACACCGCCGACCCCTATATTATATTTATTAACCCCTAATCTGCCCCCCTCAACGTCGCCTCCACCTGCCTACACTTATTAACCCCTAATCTGCCGAGCGGACCGCACCGCTACTATAATAAATGTATTAACCCCTAATCCGCCTCACTAACCCTATAATAAATAGTATTAACCCCTAATCTGCCCTCCCTAACATCGCCGACACCTAACTTCAAACATTAACCCCTAATCTGCCGACTGGAGCTCACCGCTATTCTAATAAATGTATTAACCCCTAAAGCTAAGTCTAACCCTAACACTAACACCCCCCTAAATTAAATATAATTTAAATCTAACGAAATTAATTAACTCTTATTAAATAAATTATTCCTATTTAAAGCTAAATACTTACCTGTAAAATAAATCCTAATATAGCTACAATATAAATTATAATTATATTATAGCTATTTTAGGATTAATATTTATTTTACAGGTAACTTTGTATTTATTTTAACCAGGTACAATAGCTATTAAATAGTTAAGAACTATTTAATAGCTAAAATAGTTAAAATAATTACAAAATTACCTGTAAAATAAATCCTAACCTAAGTTACAATTAAACCTAACACTACACTATCAATAAATTAATTAAATAAACTACCTACAATTAACCTAACACTACACTATCAATAAATTAATTAAATACAATTCCTACAAATAAATACAATTAAATAAACTAGCTAAAGTACAAAAAATAAAAAAGAACTAAGTTACAAAAAATAAAAAAATATTTACAAACATAAGAAAAATATTAGAACAATTTTAAACTAATTACACCTACTCTAAGCCCCCTAATAAAATAACAAAGCCCCCCAAAATAAAAAAATGCCCTACCCTATTCTAAATTACTAAAGTTCAAAGCTCTTTTACCTTACCAGCCCTGAACAGGGCCCTTTGCGGGGCATGCCCCAAGAAGTTCAGCTCTTTTGCCTGTAAAAAAAAACATACAATACCCAAGCCCCCCAACATTACAACCCACCACCCACATACCCCTAATCTAACCCAAACCCCCCTTAAATAAACCTAACACTAAGCCCCTGAAGATCATCCTACCTTGTCTTCACCTCACCGGGTATCACACCGATCCGTCCAGAAGAGCTCCTCCGATGTCCTGATCCAAGCCCAAGCGGGGGGCTGAAGAGGTCCATGATCCGGCTGAAGTCTTCATCCAAGCGGGAGCTGAAGAGGTCCATGATCCGGATGAAGTCTTCATCCAAGCGGGAGCTGAAGAGGTCCATGATCCAGATGAAGTCTTCTATCAACGGCATCTTCAATCTTCTTTCTTCCGGATCCATCTTGCAGACCTCCGACGCGGAACATCCTCTTCTCCCGACGCCTACTAGCCGAATGACGGTTCCTTTAAGGGACGTCATCCAAGATGGCGTCCCTCGAATTTCGATTGGCTGATAGGATTCTAATCAGATTGAGCTTGCATTCTATTGGCTGTTCCGATTAGCCAATAGAATGCGAGCTCAATCTGATTGGCTGATTGGATTTGATTTGAACCAATTGGATTGAAATCACTACTCAGGATTCTATCAGCCAATCGGAATTAAGGTAGGAATATTCTGATTGGCTGATGGAATCAGCCAATCAGAATCAAGTTCAATCCGATTGGCTGATCCAATCAGCCAATCAGATTGAGCTTGCATTCTATTGGCTGTTCCGATTAGCCAATAGAATGCGAGCTCAATCTGATTGGCTGATAGATCAGCCAATCGGATTGAACTTGATTCTGATTGGCTGATTCCATCAGCCAATCAGAATATTCCTACCTTAATTCCGATTGGCTGATAGAATCCTATCAGCCAATCGGAATTCGATGGTGAAGATAAGGTAGGAAGATCTTCAGGGGCTTAGTGTTAGGTTTATTTAAGGGGGGTTTGGGTTAGATTAGGGGTATGTGGGTGGTGGGTTGTAATGTTGGGGGGGGGGTATTGTATGTTTATTTTTTTACAGGCAAAAGAGCTGAATTCTTTGGGGCATTCCCCCGCAAAGGGCCCTGTTCAGGGCTGGTAAGGTAAAAGAGCTTTGAACTGTAGTAATTTAGAATAGGGTAGGGCATTTTTTATTTTGGGGGTCTTTGTTATTTTATTAGGGGGCTTAGAGTAGGTGTAATTAGTTTAAAATTGTTGTAATATTTTTCTTATGTTTGTAAATATTTTTTTATTTTTTGTAACTTAGTTCTTTTTTATTTTTTGTACTTTAGTTAGTTTATTTCATTGTAGTTATTTGTAGGAATTGTATTTAATTTATTTATTTATTGATAGTGTAGTGTTAGGTTTAATTGTAGGTAATTGTAGGTATTGTATTTAATTAATTTAATGATAGTATAGTGTTAGGTTTAATTGTAACTTAGGTTAGGATTTATTTTACAGGTAATTTTGTAATTATTTTAACTAGGTAGCTATTAAATAGTTCTTAACTATTTAATAGCTATTGTACCTGGTTAAAATAATTACAAAGTTGCCTGTAAAATAAATATTAATCCTAAAATAGCTATAATATAATTATAATTTATATTGTAGCTATATTAGGATTTATTTTACAGGTAAGTATTTAGCTTTAAATAGGAATAATTTATTTAATAAGAGTTAATAAATTTCGTTAGATGTAAATTATATTTAATTTAGGGGGGTGTTAGTGTTAGGGTTAGACTTAGCTTTAGGGGTTAATCCATTTATTACAGTAGCGGTGAGCTCCAGTCGGCAGATTAGGGGTTAATAATTGAAGTTAGGTATCAGCGATGTTAGGGAGGGCAGATTAGGGGTTAATACTATTTATTATAGGGTTAGTGAGGCAGATTAGGGGTTAATAACTTTATTATAGTAGCGCTCAGGTCCGGTCGGCAGATTAGGGGTTAATAAGTGTAGGCAGGTGAAGGCGACGTTGTGGGGGGCAGATTAGGGGTTAATAAATATAATATAGGGGTCGGCGATGTTAGGGCAGCAGATTAGGGGTACATAGGGATAATGTAATTAGCGGCGGTTTACGGAGCGGCAGATTAGGGGTTAATAATAATATGCAGGGGTCAGCGATAGCGGGGGCGGCAGATTAGGGGTTAATAAGTGTAAGGTTAGGGGTGTTTAGACTCGGGGTACATGTTAGGGTGTTAGGTGCAGACGTAGGAGGTGTTTCCGCATAGCAAACAATGGGGCTGCGTTAGGAGCTGAACGCGACTTTTTTGCAGGTGTTAGTTTTTTTTTCAGCTCAAACAGCCCCATTGTTTCCTATGGGAGAATCGTGCACGAGCACGTTTTTTAGGCTGGCCGCTTGCGTAAGCAACTCTGGTATCGAGAGTTGAAGCTGCGTTAAAAATGCTCTACGCTCCTTTTTTGGAGCCTAACGCAGCCTTTATGTGGACTCTCAATACCAGAGTTGTTTTTATGGTGCGGCCAGAAAAAAGCCGGCGTTAGTTTTTCGGGTCGTTACCTACAAAACTCCAAATCTAGCCGTTAATGATTTTGTACCCATTGAATTTGAATTTATGTGTATTGCCCGCTCCAGTCATATGTTGTTTTCTTATTTCAGCAGACAAAACAAAATGGCCAAAATCAACCATATAGAATACAAAAAGATCATTTTTATAGTACTAGTAGTGGTTTTGTTAAATTTGAGAATGCATGAGATTGACAGCCCAAAAAAATATGTTGTGCTAAAATAGTCAAGATTGGTCTTCAAGTGTGCAGAAACTGGTGCTTAAAGGGACATAAAACCCAATATTTCTCATTCATGATTCAGATAGAACATGCGATTTTAGACAATGTACCAATTTACTTGTTTTACTTTATTTGTATTTTTGTTATCCTTTTGTTGAAAAGCAGGAAGGTAAGTTTAGGAGTGTGCACGTGTCTGCAGCACTACATAGCAGCAGGTATCCAACATGCATTAGCAAAAGCACTAGATGACAGCACTATTTCCTTTTATGTAGTGCGGCAGACATGCACACTACCTATCTAGATATCCCTTCAACAAAGAATAAAAAGGAAACAAAGCAAATTTGATAAAAGAAGTAAATTAAAGGGAAAAGTCAACACCAGAAATTTTGTTTTTTTTTAAAGATAGATTATCCCTTTATTACCTATTCCCCTGTTTTGCATAACCAACACAGTTATAATGATACATGTTTTACCTCTGTAATTACCTTATATCTTTGCCTCTGCAAACTGCCCCCTTATTTCAGTCCTTTTGACAGAATTGCATTTTAGCCAATCAGTGCTAACTCCTCTGTAAATTCACATGCATGAGCTCAATGTTATCTATATGAAAAACATGAACTAACGCCCTCTAGTGGTCAAAATGCATTCAGCTTAGAGGCGGCTTTCAAGGTCTGAGAAATTAGCATATGAACCGCCTAGGTTTAGCTTTCAACTAAGAATACCAAGAGAGCAAAGCAAAATTGGTGATAAAAGTAAATTGGAAAGTTGTTTAAAATTACATGCCCTATCTGAATCATGTCCCTTTAAATACTTTTTTAAAATTATATTCTCTATCTGAATCATGAAATAAAAATTTGGGGTTTCATGTCCTTTTAAAGAACTAGATTATGAGTAGAGCGCACATGTTACAGGTCGTAGTAAAACTTTTGCACTCTTGTGCAGAAAAAAAGACTTTTCGAATGCAGGATCCTGTTCCTCCCATAGTCTTTGATGGAGCCTCATATTGAACAAACAAAAATAACAGCTGCAAGCTTGCGCAAACACAAGCGCAGGATTGCAGTAAGATATATGTATGTATTTCTAGTATGTATTTCTATACATATGTATATCTGTATTTATATGTGTATATATATATATATATATATATATATATATATATATATATATACACCCTGTTCCAAATTATTATGCCAATGATATCTTTCTCATTTATCTAAATAATTGATGTAAACAACAGTCAGCATAATTCTCATGGTATCAAGTATTAAGAGTACAATTCAAATTCTATTGAACAAACCTCCTAATAATAACTGTATTTTTTTAAAAAAAATAAAAAACTTACAATGCACTGTTCCGAATTATTATGCACAGTAAGTTTCAAAACACTTTATAGGTTGTAAAGAACTGAAAATTGTCATTTGTTGTGTTTGCAGCATATTTACTGAAATCAAAAGCTATTACAATCAAACTTTGAACAACATTTTAAGTTTTTAAACATTCTAACAGGCCACGTTACATTTTAACATAGGACCCCTTATTTGATAGCAGCTTCACAAGTCTTGCATCCATTGAACTTGTGAGTTTTTGGACAGTTTCTGCTTGAATTTGTTTGCAAGATGTCAGAATAGCCTCCCAGAGCTGCTGTTTGGATGTAAACTGCCTCCCACCCTCATAGATCTTTTGCTTGAGGATGCTCCAAAGGTTCTCAATAGGATTGAGGTCAGGGGAGGATGGAGGCCACAACATGACTTTCTCTTCTTTTATCCCCATAGCAGCCATTGATGCAGAGGTATTCTTTGCAGCATGAGATGGTGCATTGTCATGCATGAAGATGATTTTATTATGGAAAGCATAGTTCTTCCTTCTGTACCAGGGAAGGAAGTGGTCAGTCAGGAACTCCACATACTTTGCAGAGGTTATCTTTACACCTTCAGGGACCCTAAAGGGGTCAACCATCTCTCTTCCCATGATTCCGGCCCAAAACATGACTCCACCACCACCTTGCTGACGTCGCAGTCTTGTTGGAACAGGGTGGCCGTCCACTAACCATCCACTACTCCATCCATCTGGACCATCCAGGGTTGCACGGCATTCATCAGTGAACAGGACTGTTTGAAAATTAGTCTTCATGTATTTTTCTGCCCAATGCAGCCATTTCTGCTTGTGAGCATTGGTCAGTGGTAGTGGAATGGAAGGTTTATGCACAGTTGCAAGACTCTGGAGGACTCTACACCTTGATGTCCGTGGGACTCCAGAGGCACCAGCAGCTTCAAATATCTGTTTGCTGCTATGTAATGGTATTTTAGCAGCTGCTCTCTTGATCCGATGCATGGATCTGGCAGAAATCTTCCTCAATGTGCCTTTATCTGCACGAACCCGTCTGTGCTCTGAATCAGCCACAAATCTCTTAATAGTGCGATGATCACTCTTAAGTTTTCGTGAAATATCAAATGTTTTCATACCTCGTCCAAGGCATTGAACTATTTCACTCTTTTCGGCAGCAGAGAGATCGTTTTTTCCCCCATATTGCTTGAAAATAGTGCTCTACTTAATAATGTGGAACCTCCTTTAGCAGTTTTTCCTTTAATTGGGCTCACCTGGCAATCTAATTATCACAGGTGTCCAAGATTGTTTTCAGTGATCAAAAGAGCCCTGAGACACAATGCCATCCATGAGTTGAACTGAAAAAAAAAATGTAATCTTTGTGACACTCAAATAGAATCTGCATAATAATATGGAACAGGGTGTATATATATATATATATATATATATATATATACACATACATACTGTATATATACATATAAAATACATATATACATATGTATAAAATACATGCATCTATATTTATATACATATATATATACTGTATATATTTTATACATGTGTTCCTATGGATCCCTAAGTAAAAGCACCGTTTTCTTTCTAATGCCTGACATCTCATATCTTTGAGCCCTTATAACTTACATAATTTATAGCGTGCCGTAAATCATGATTGCACTCACGCGTTCACATTTACTTTAAACTTGTATTACGGGCAGAATTTAACTTGCACGCAAAAGGCCAAAAAACAACCAATATCGATCTCACGCAAACAATAGCGTGCCACTCGTAATCTAGCCCAAAGTGTTTTTGATGGCTTTAAATACTTTTTCTGAGGAGTTTCAAAACAAATTATCTGAATAGTTTACACAATATGAATCATTTGGAAAACATTAGAAAAATGATATGGATTATAATTGTTTTAAATTTCAAATTTTTATTTATTTAGTTACAGATATATATATATATATATATATATATATATATATATATATATATATATATATATATATATATATATATATATATATATTAATAAAAAGAGCACTTTTTTCTAAGTGAAGAACATAGGAATTTCAAGTATTTCTATTAAAAAACACATTAACCCCTTCACCCAATAAGATGTATATATAAGTCATGCAGTACATTGTCCATCGTACTGCATAACGTATATATACTTTGCAGCTTCAGGAGCCTACAGCAGCCTCAACAGTAAGCTGACAGCTGAGACTGCTGTTCCTAAAACTACAGACATCTGTCTGTATATGGAAACAGAGCTTGATTGGTGCTCTGTGTCCATACAAAGGCAAATGCTAGATCTTTCTGTCTGTGTCACTGTGTGTAGCGATCATCTGCTAGTGCCGGTGAGAAATGTGGGAGGGTAAGTGGTAGGCGGAAGGGCGGCACAGTGGGAGAAGGGACCAGCCTTCTGATTTGATGGGGTGAGAGGGTGGGAGGAGAGACCAGCCCTCTGATCTGATGAGGTTGGGGAGTGGCACGGAGGAAACAACCCTCTGATCTGATGCAATGCGAGGGAGGGAACATGCCTTTATATGATGCTTGAGAGGGTAGGCGGGGAGGGTCCATTCCCTCATATAATGCTTGGGAGGAGGGAGGGATGCACCATGCCCTCAAATGTTGCTTGGAAGGGGTGAAGGAGGGACCATGTCCTTGTATGATGTTAGAGAGGGGGAAGGAGGGAGGGACCATGCCCTCATATGATGCTTTGGAAGGGGGGACTGACCCCACCCTCATATGATGTTTGAGAGGGAGGGGAGGAAATGACTATGCCCTCATATGATGCTTGGGATGGGGAGGGAGGGGCCATGCACTCATATGATGCTTGAAAGGGAGGGGAAGGACCATGCTCTCATATGATGCTTGGAAGGGAGGGAAAGGACAATGCCCTCATAAGATGCTTGGGTAGAGGAGGGAGGGTCCATGCCCCCATATAATGCTTGGGAGGAGGGAGGAATGGACCATGCCCTCATATGATGCTTGGAAAGGAGGGACCATGACTTCATATGATGCTTTGGAGGGGTGGAGGGACCATGACCTTGTATGATGTTTGAGAGGGGTAGGGAGGGACTATGCCCTCACATAATGCTTTGGAAGGGGGGAGGGACCACGCCCTCATATGATGTTTGAGAGGGAGGGAGGGACTATTCTTTATGATGCTTGGGATGGGGAGGGAGGGACCATGCCCTCAAATGATGCTTGGGTGGGAGGGAATATGCCCTTATATGATGCTTGGGAGAGGGAAGGGAGGAACCATGCCCTCATATGATGCTTGGGAGGGGGAGGGACCATGCTCTCATATGATGCTTGGGAGGGAGGGTTAGGACCATGCCCTCATTTGATGCTTGGGAGGGGGAGGGAGGGAGGGGCCATGCCCTCATACAATGCTTAAAAGAGGGAAGGGATAGACCATGCCATCATAGGATGCTTGGACTGTGGGAGGGAGAGACCATGACCTCATATGATGATTGAGAAGGAGGGGAGGGAGGGACCATGCCCTCATAGGATGATTGAGAAGGAGGGGACAGGGGAGGGAGGGACCATGCCCTCATAGGATGATTGAGAAGGAGGGGACAGGGGAGGGACCATGCCTTCATAGGATGATTGAGAAGGAGGGGACAGGGGAGGGAGGGACCATGCCCTCATAGGATGTTTGGGAGAGGTAGGGATGGACCATGCCCTCACATATGATGCTTGGGAGGGTGGAGGGAGTGACCATGCCTTCATATGATGCTTGGGAGGGGGAGGGAGGGACCATGTCCTCATATGATGTTTGAGAGGGAGGGACTAGGCCCTCATATAATGCTTGAGAGGGGAGAAGAAAGGACAATAGCCTCATATGATGCTTGGGAGGTGGAGGGAGGAACCATGCCATCAAATGATGCTTGAATTGAAGGGACCATACCCTCATTTGATGCTTGGGAGGGGGAGAGAGGGACCATGCCTTCATATGATGCTTGAGAGGGGGAGAGATGGACCATGCCTTAATATGATGCTTGGGAGGGAGGAGGTAAGGAGGGACCATTCCTTCATATAATGCTTGTGAGGGGGTAAGGGAGAGACCATGCCCTCATATGATGCATGTGAGGGAGGGACCAATGCCCTCATAGGATGCTTGGGTTGAAGGGAGGGGGATAGACTGGCCTCTCACAGCTATGTTTTGGTGGGAGGGACCTTCACACTGATGTTTGGATTAGAGGGAGGGACCATCCATACACAGATACACTGAGTACAGGAAAGATGTTTTGGTGGGAGGGATGGGGAGGGACCCCACATAAATTAAAAATGCTTGGGTGGGAGTCCTACCTACAGTTATGTAATTCCAAATGGGCCCTGCACCCTTTGCCATAATGTGTCTAAAAATCCTCTTTCATAAATGTGTTGAGAAGGTGCAATTAGCGGCTTTCTGCTCACTAAAAGCAATGGTAAACACATAAATGTCTGCTAATTCTGACATAGGGGATCCTAGAAAAGCTTTTGCAAACATTTGTCTTATGAATGCACAAGTTATGTGTAAATAATTTTAGTGAGACCCCAAAGTGTGTGAAAAAGTTAATGATTTTTTTTATATGATCTACCAAATAGTTTCATGAAATATGCCAAACTGGATCAATACCTTGGGTTGTCTTCTACTTTAAAATATGTATATAGTTTTGGGGGTTAATTGTGAAAATGTGGGCATTTCTGCTATACCATTGCATCATTTTAGAACATGTATACATAGCTCCAGATAAAAACCTTAAAATTATCAAAAATAATGCAAAATATATACAAAGGATGCCAATGAACAAAATTTGCGAAAACAGTCAGAAAGCTATATACTTTTTTTTTTTATCTAACTATTTTTGGGTAAATTTACAATCATTTCTTAATTGTGTGAATAAATAGCTAGTTGAAACTGTTATCCACTGAAAGCTCTTTTTATGTAAAAAAAAAAAAAAAAGGTTTTATAGGTAAATAAAAACAAAGACTTTATTTCTGTTTAAATGGAGTGAAAGCAAAAATGATAAAAATTCTCCAGTACTTTGAGCAAGTTTGTGTCTAAAATTTGCTGTAGTGAAGGGGTTAAAAAATATAAAAATGGTTAAAAATGATATTGCATGTTTCAAGGTATTTGACTAAGAAGGGCTCAAAAGTCTATATATATCTGTATATACTGTATGTGTTAATACAGCATGCATATACAGTCATGGCCAAAAATATTGGCACCCCTGCATGCACCACTTCACCCAGAAAATTGTTGCTTGGGCATTCTCATGTTTATTTATTTTGTTTGTATTGGTATGACACAAAAAAGTGGAGAAAAAAGCCAAATCTGACACATTTCACGCACAACTCCAAAAATGGACTGGACCAAATTATTGGCACCTTTTCAAAATTGTAAGAAATTATTGCATTCCAAGTTTGTGATGCTCCTGTAATTTGTAATAAACTCACCTGTGTCAATTAACAGGTGCTAACAATATAGAAATCACACAGGCAACCAGTTAAAATGGTAAAAAAATGACTCAACCTTTCTGCTGTGTGTCTCTGTGTGGCACACTGAGCATGGAGAAGAGAAAGAGCAGTAAAGAATTGTCTGAGGATTTGAGAACAAAAATTGTTGAAAAGCATGGACAATTTCGAGGTTACAAGTTCATCTCCAGAGATCTTAATGTTCTTGTTTCCACTGTGCGCAACATTGTCAAGAAGTTTACAGCCCATGGCACAGTAGCTAATCTGCCTGGACGTGGAGGAAAGAGAAAAAATGATCAAAGATTGCAACAAAGGATTGTTTGAATGGTGGATAAAGAACCTCGATTAACTTCCAGACAAATTCAAGCTGACTTTCAGGCATAGGGTACAAATGTGTCAACTCGCACTATACGTTGCCATCTGAATGAAAAGAGACGCTATGGTAGGAGACCCAGGAGGACCCCACTGCTGACACAGAAACATAAATAAGCCAGATTGGAGTTTGCCAAAACTTACCTGAGAAAGCCAAAATCCTTTTGGGAGAATGTGCTGTGGACAGACAAAACAAAATTACAGTTTTTTGGTAAAGCCCATCATTCTACTGTTTTCAGAAAAAGAAATGAGGCTTTTAAAGAAAAGAATACAGCCCCTGCGGTCAAACATGGTGGAGGTTCACTGATGTTTTGGAGTTGCTTTGCTGCTTCAGGCACTGGATGTCTTGACTGTTTGCACGGCATTATGAAATCTGAAGACTACCAAAGAATTCTTTGGTGCAATGTAGGGCCCAGTGTCAGAAAGTTGGGTCTCCATCAGAGGTCATGGGTCTTACAGCAGGACAATGACCCAAAGCACCAATCAAAAAGCAACCAGTAATGGTTTAAGACAAAGCACTGGAGAGTACTGAACTGGCCAGCAATGAGTCCAGACCTCAATCCCATAGAGCACCTGTGGAGAGATCTCAAAACAGCAGTTGGGAAAATGAACCCTTCCAATCTGAGAGACCTGCAGTAGTTGGCGAAAGAAGAGTGGTCCAAAATTCCAGTAGAGAGGTCTAAGATACTCATTGATGGTTACAGGAAGTGATTGATTTCAGTTATTTTGTCCAAGGGGTGTGCTACCAAATTTTTAATTGAGGATGCCAATAATTATGAAAAGGTGCCAATAATTGTGTCCAGTACATTTTTTGAGTTGAGCGTGGAATGTGTCAGATTTGGCTTTTTTTTCTCCACTTTTTTTGTGTCATAACAATACAAACAAAAGAAATAAACATGAGAATTCCTAAACATTTGTAATTGCAAAAATTTTAGGGCAAAGTGGTGCATTATCTGACAAAAATACAGGGGTGCCAATATTTTTGGCCATGACTATATATATATATATATATATATATATATATATATATATATATAAAGCAAAGTCCTGTGTAGGAATGCACACCATATATTTAGTAGCAGCTGCCAGGGTGCAATGTCAAAACAGTATGTACTATGCAAAAAAGGCAGCACTCACTGGTCATTTGTAAGTAAAATTTAGCTTTTAATAATACAAAAAGTTAAAATCTTGGGAAAAACATGACGTTTCGATGCCTAACTGGCATCTTTTTCAAATGTCCCAAAAGGTAAATCCAAAGTGGTCACACCAGCTATGTGGTGTTCCCCATGAGAGCATAAAACTACTGGCTGAATGTGTTATATTTATACAAGTCATAGCTGACATTGAGGCTGTGTTCAGCTGTGGATAATCACTTGCAAATCTGATCAGCTGGTTCCGTTCCCACCCACAAGCTTTATACTTCATTGTGCTGTTAGTTGAGCAACCGTATGGCTAATTTGCATATGTGGGAGTGATCTGCACCGGAGTAGTGTCCAATGATCTTGCGATGTTTTCAGGTGTCATCATACACGCCCACTTGTCTCTGCTGTGAGTGAAACTTCCCCAAACAAAGGGATATTAGCCTGTGACTTATGAACTGCTTCTGGCACAACGATGCCATGTGTTTCACACAGGTTGGTGAGGGGTCATCTTTGTCAATCAACGTAGAAGCTGCATGTTCACCATGGCGCATGATGTACTGAACATTGTACTGGGATGTAATACACATTCAAAAGTTGTAGTAAGGAGATCAAATGCCTCACCTATAGCGGGTACACCCTCGCATTTATTCATAAAGCAACAGGTAATGCAGGAATATCAGGAAATATCGATGGGGTGTAATACACATTCAATCTATTCAAATCAGACAACACGAATGCCCCACTTGTAGCGGGTACATCCCCATTTGTTAATATGAAGCTCCCATGCAAGATTAGCAGAAATCATAATTTATGCTTACCTGATAAATTTATTTCTCTTGTGGTGTATCCAGTCCACGGATCATCCATTACTTGTGGGATATTCTCCTTCCCAACAGGAAGTTGCAAGAGGACACCCACAGCAGAGCTGTCTATATAGCTCCTCCCCTAACTGCCATATCCAGTCATTCGACCGAAAACAAGCAGAGAAAGGAGAAACCATAGGGTGCAGTGGTGACTGTAGTTTAAAGTTAAAAAATACCTGCCTTAAAATGACAGGGCGGGCCATGGACTGGATACACCACAAGAGAAATAAATTTATCAGGTAAGCATAAATTATGTTTTCTCTTGTAAGGTGTATCCAGTCCACGGATCATCCATTACTTGTGGGATACCAATACCAAAGCTAAAGTACACGGATGAAGGGAGGGACAAGGCAGGTACTTAAACGGAAGGTACCACTGCCTGTAAAACCTTTCTCCCAAAAATAGCCTCCGAAGAAGCAAAAGTATCAAATTTGTAGAATTTTGAAAAAGTATGAAGCGAAGACCAAGTCGCCGCCTTGCAAATCTGTTCAACAGAAGCCTCATTTTTAAAGGCCCATGTGGAAGCCACAGCTCTAGTAGAATAAGCTGTAATCCTTTCTGGGGGCTGCTGGCCAGCAGTCTCATAGGCTAAGCGGATTATGCTTCTTAGCCAAAAAGAAAGAGAGGTTGCTGAAGCCTTTTGACCTCTCCTCTGTCCAGAGTAGACAACAAACAAAGCAGATGTTTGACGAAAATCTTTAGGAGCTTGTAAGTAAAACTTTAAAGCACGAACCACGTCGAGATTGTGTAATAGACGTTCCTTCTTTGAAGAAGGATTAGGACACAAAGATGGAACAACAATCTCTTGATTGATATTCTTATTAGATACCACCTTAGGTAAAAACCCAGGTTTGGTACGCAGGACTACCTTATCCGCATGGAAGATCAGATAAGGAGAATCACATTGTAAAGCAGATAACTCGGAGACTCTACTAGCCGAGGAAATAGCTACCAAAAACAGAACTTTCCAAGATAAAAGTTTGATATCTATGGAATGAAGAGGTTCAAACGGAACTCCTTGAAGAACCTTAAGAACCAGATTTAAGATCCATGGCGGAGCAACAGGTTTAAACACAGGCTTGATTCTAACTAAAGCCTGACAAAATGCCTGAACGTCTGGAACATCCACCAGACGCTTGTGCAAAAGAATAGACAGAGCAGAAATCTGTCCCTTTAAAGAACTAGCTGACAATCCTTTTTCCAATCCTTCTTGGAGAAAGGATAATATCCTGGGAATCCTGACCTTACTCCATGAGTAACCCTTGGATTCACACCAATAAAGATATTTACGCCATATCTTATGGTAAATTTTCCTGGTGACAGGCTTTCATGCCTGTATTAAGGTATCAATGACTGACTCGGAGAAGCCACGCTTTGATAACATCAAGCGTTCAATCTCCAGGCACTCAGTCTCAGAGAAATTAGATTTGGATGATTGAAAGGACCTTGTAGTAGAAGGTAAAAAGTGGATGTGTCAGGGAGCTCAGTAAAACAGTTTAAGCCTGCCCACTGTTCACACTCCTCACAAAGTGTGAAAAAGTTGAAAAGACTGAAAGGAAAGATTGTGGGTGGCGCCAGTGAAGGCTAACTGTGAGAGTAATTGATTTATGGTGGGGAATATGTCTAAAAGTGTGAGTCACAATTTCCAAAAAATATAAAAGTATATATATAAATCACAACTATACCTATTGTAAAAAGAGATTATTTATAATATTACCAAACTAATTCAGCTCTAAGGACAATAAAAAATAATCCTAAAAAACAAGTTATTTAAATAAATCGATAATATTTTATTTTAATACATAGACTAGTCAAAACATTAGGATATTTAGAGTAGAATTGCACCGGTGCCCCTAAAATAATTAGTATTAAAAAATCTAATAGAACAATAATTCCTAAAAAACAATTCCTAAAACACAATATAATATACTTATTCCTAAAACACAATTTATTATACTTATCAAACAATCTAAAATAAAGAACATAAGATGAGAGGTGATTCGTTGTGATTTATATATATACTTTTATATTTTTTGGAAATTGTGACTCACACTTTTAGACATATTCCCCACCATAAATCAATTACTCTCACAGTTAGCCTTCACTGGCGCCACCCACAATCTTTCCTTTCAGCCTTGTAGTAGAAGGTCTTGTCTTAACGGCAGAGTCCAAGGTGGAAAGGATGACATGTCCACTAGATCTGCATACCAAGATGCTCTCTCCTGCTTGATCTTGGCAATCAGACGAGGGAGCAGAGGAAACGGTGGAAACACATAAGCCAGGTTGAAAGACCAGGGCGCTGCTAGAGCATCTATCAGCGTCGCCTTGGGATCCCTGGACCTGGATCCGTAACAAGGAAGCTTGGCGTTCTGGCGAGACGCCATGAGATCCAGTTCTGGTTTGCCCCAACGATGAATCAATTGTGCAAACACCTCCGGATGGAGTTCCCACTCCCCCGGATGAAAAGTCTGACGACTTCCTCCCAGTTCTCTACACCCGGGATATGGATAGCTGATAGGTGGCAAGAGTGAATCTCTGCCCAGCGAATTATCTTTGAGACTTCTAACATCGCTAGGGAACTCCTTGTTCCCCCTTGATGGTTGATGTAAGCCACAGTCGTGATGTTGTCCAACTGAAATCTGATGAACCTCAGAGTTGCTAACTGAGGCCAAGCCTGAAGAGCATTGAATATCGCTCTCAGTTCCAGAATATTTATTGGAAGGAGAGACTCCTCCTGAGTCCACGATCCCTGAGCCTTCAGGGAGTTACAGACTGCACCCCAACCTAGAAGGCTGGCATCTGTCGTTACAATTGTCCAATCTGGCCTGCAAAAGGTCATACCTTTGGACAGATGGACCCGAGATAGCCACCAGAGAAGATAATCCCTGGTCTCTTGATTCAGATTTAGTAGAGGGGACAAATCTGTGTAATCCCCATTCCACTGACTGAGCATGCAGAGTTGCAGCGGTCTGAGATGTAGGCGTGCAAACGGCACTATGTCCATTGCCGATACCATTAAGCCGATTACTTCCATGCACTGAGCCACCGAAGGGCGAGGAATGGAATAAAGAACACGGCAGGAATTTAGAAGTTTTGATAACCTGGACTCCATCAGGTAAATTTTCATTTCTACAGAATCTATCAAAGTCCCTAGGAAGGAAACTCTTGTGAGGGGGGATAGAGAACTCTTTTCCGCGTTCACCTTCCACCCATGCGACCTCAGAAATGCCAACACTATGTCCGTATGAGACTTGGCAATTTGGAAGTTTGACGCCTGAATCAGGATGTCGTCTAAATAAGGGGCCACTGCTATGCCCTGCAGCCTTAGGACCGCCAGAAGCGACCCCAGAACCTTCGTAAAAATTATTGGGGCTGTAGCTAACCCAAAGGGAAGAGCTACAAACTTGTAATGCCTGTCTAGGAAGGCACACCTGAGAAACCGATGATGATCTTTGTGTATCGGAATGTGAAGATAAGCATCCTTTAGATCCACTGTAGTCATGTATTGACCCTCCTGGATCATAGGTAGGATGGTACGAATAGTCTCCATCTTGAATGATGGAACTCTGAGGAATTTGTTTAAGATCTTTAGATCCAAAATTGGTCTGAAGGTTCCCTCTTTTTTGGGAACCACAAACAGATTTGAGTAAAATCCCTGTCCCTGTTCCTCCTTTGGAACTGGATGGATCACTCCCATAACTAGGAGGTCTTGTACACAGTGTAAGAATGCCTCTCTCTTTATCTGGTTTGCAGATAATTGTGAAAGGTGAAATCTCCCTTTTGGGGGGGAAGCCTTGAAGTCCAGAAGATATCCCTGGGATATAATTTCCAACGCCCAGGGATCCTGGACATATCTTGCCCACGCCTGGGCGAAGAGCGAAAGTCTGCCCCCTACTAGATCCGTTACAGGGGGCCGTTCCTTCATGCTGTCTTAGAGGCAGCAGCAGGCTTTTTGGCCTGCTTACCTTTGTTCCAGGTCTGGTTAGGTCTCCAGACCGTCTTGGACTGAGCAAAAGTTCCCTCTTGTTTTGCATTAGAGGAAGTTGATGCCGCACTTGCCTTGAAGTTTCGAAAGGCACGAAAATTAGACTGTTTGGCCCTTGATTTGGACCTATCCTGAGGAAGGGCATGACCTTTTCCTCCAGTGATATCAGCAATAATCTCCTTCAAACCAGGCCCGAATAGGGTCTGCCCCTTGAAGGGAATGTTAAGCAGCTTAGACTTTGAAGTAACGTCAGCTGACCATGATTTCAGCCATAGCACTCTGCGCGCCTGGATAGCAAAACCAGAATTCTTAGCCATTAGTTTAGTCAAATGAACAATGGCATCAGAAACAGAAGCATTGGCTAGCTTAAGTGCTCTAAGCTTGTCAAGTATGTCATCCAATGGAGTTGCTACCTGTAAAGCCTCTTCCAGAGACTCAAACCAGAACGCCGCAGCAGCAGTGACAGGAGCAATGCATGCAAGGGGCTGTAGGATAAAACCTTGTTGAATAAACATTTTCTTAAGGTAACCCTCTAACTTTTTATCCACTGGATCTAAGAAAGCACAACTGTCCTCGACAGGGATAGTAGTACGCTTTGCTAGAGTAGAAACTGCTCCCTCCACCTTTGGAACTGTCTGCCATAAGTCCCGTGTGGTGGCGTCTATTGGAAACATTTTTCTAAAAATAGGAGGGGGAGAGAACGGCACACCTGGTCTATCCCATTCCTTAGTAATAATTTCTGTAAACCTTTTAGGTATTGGAAAAACATCAGTGCACACCGGCACTGCATAGTATTTATCCAGTCTACACAATTTCTCTGGCACTGCAATTGTATCACAGTCATTCCAAGCAGCTAAAACCTCCCTGAGTAAAACGCAGAGGTGTTCAAGCTTAAATTTAAATGTAGAGATATCAGAATCAGGTTGCATCAACTTCCCTGAGTCAGAAACATCACCCACAGAAAGAAGCTCTCGTTCTTCAGCTTCTGCATATTGTGAGGCAGTATCAGACATAGCTCTTAAAGCATCAGTATGCTCTGTATTTCGTCTAACTCCAGAGCTATCTTGCTTTCCTCTAAATTCAGGTAGTCTGGCTAATACCGCTGACAGTGTATTATCCATGACTGCCGCCATGTCTTGTAAAGTAAACGCTATGGGCGCCCTATATGTACTTGGCGCCATTTGAGCGTGAGTCCCTTGAGTGGGAATCAAAGGATCTGACACGTGGGGAGAGTTAGTCGGCATAACTTCCCCCTCGTCAGATTCCTCTGGTGATACATTTTTTAAAGACAGAATATGATCTTTATTGCTTAAAGTGAAATCAGTACATTTGGTACACATTCTAAGAGGGGGTTCCACCATGGCTTTTAAACATAATGAACAAGGAGTTTCCTCTATGTCAGACATGTTTGTACAGACTAGCAATGAGACCAGAAAGCTTGGTAAACACTTTAAATCAAGTTAACAAGCAAAAAATAAAAACGGTACTGTGCCTTTAAGAGAAACAAATTTTCTCAGAATTTGAAAAACAGTGAAAAAAGGCAGTAAATCAAACGAAATTTTTACAGTGTGTATAATAAGCTAACAGAGCATTGCACCCACTTGCAAATGGATGATTAACCCCTTAGTTAAAAAAACGGATCAAAAAAACCATATAGACGTTTTTTATCATTCACACCAAACTGCCACAGCCTTGCTGTGGGCCTACCTTCCCCAAAAAACGATTTTGGAAAGCCTAAGAGCCCTTTAGAGATGTCCTATAGCATTCAGGGGACTCCTGGAGGAAGCTGGATGTCTCAGTCTGTAAAAGTTACTGCGCAAAAAGGCGCTAAATTAGGCCCCTCCCACTCATAGTAACACAGTGGAAAGCCTCAGGAAACTGCTTCTAGGTAAATTTAAGCCAGCCATGTGGAAAAAACTAGGCCCCAATAAAGTTTTATCACCAAAGTATATATAAAAACGTTTAAACATGCCAGCAAACGTTTTATATTGTAAATATAAAAGAGTATTACCTCAGAAAGTAAGCATGATACCAGTCGCTATTAAATCACTGTATTCAGGCTTACCTTACATAAATTCGGTATCAGCAGCATTTTTCTAGCATTCACATCTTCTAGAAAATAATTTTAACTGCACATACCTCATAGCAGGATAACCTGCACGCCATTCCCCCGCTGAAGTTACCTCTCTCTTCAGTCATGTGTGAGAACATCAATGAATCTTAGTTACAACCTGCTAAGATCATAGAATTCACAGGCAGATTCTTCTATTTTTCTGCCTGGAACAAAATAGTACAACTCCGGTACCATTTAAAAATAATAAACTTTTGATTGAAGCAAAATAACAGCTACATTTCACCACTTCTCTCTTACTACCTCCATGCTTGTTGAGAGTTGCAAGAGAATGACTGGATATGGCAGTTAGGGGAGGAGCTATATAGACAGCTCTGCTGTGGGTGTCCTCTTGCAACTTCCTGTTGGGAATGAGAATATCCCACAAGTAATGGATGATCAGTGGACTGGATACACCTTACAAGAGAAAATGCTTGATAGAGCACACAATCCAGCAACATGTGGGGGGTGGTGATGTTAAATAAATGACATCTAATAACACATTAGCCAAGCAGCAAAAGAAGAGAAAAAATGTAGAGAAGAAAAAATGAAAAAAAAAAAAAAGTTAAAAACATAGTAGAAGCTGGAACAATGAGCAAATTCAAAAAGTGTCCATTTTGTAATCCAATGATAGAAATATTTAATGCATTTTTATTCATACATTAGTGGATCATTTTTATCCAATGAACGGCCCAAAGTCCAATTTAATGTTTAATCCTTTGGGAGAGACGGTGTCCAACATGTAGATCCATCTGGACTCTAGTCTAAGTAACATATTGTTGCGGTCTCCCCCCCCTTTTTGGAATAGGTAGATGATCAATAATCATGCAGCGTAGACTGGAGATGCTATGTTTCTGTGTAGTAAAGTGTCGGGCAACTGGGAGATCAGATGTTCCATTCTTCAGTGCCTCCCTAATTGAATAGGTAGATGATCAATAATCATGCAGCGTAGACTGGAGATGCTATGTTTCTGTGTAGCAAAGTGTCGGGCAACTGGGAGATCAGATGTTCCATCCTTCAGTGCCTCCCTAATTGAGCATCTATGATTCGCCATTCTATCTTTGAAAGGGGTGGTTGTTTTCCCCACATAGACCAGAGAACAGGGGCAAATTAGGATATATATGACATATGAGCTGTTACAATTCAGACGGTAACGAATGGTATATCTTTTATTCTTGTGTGGATGTTGAAAAGAATCTCCAACTTGCATGGAATTACAGTTAACACAATCACCACATTTGTAGCAACCACTTTTTTGAGATTTTAACCATGTATCACCTTGATGGGTACTTTTGGGATAATTTTTTACCAGTAGGTCCCTGACACTCCTCGCCCGTCTGTAAACCACTATTGGAGTGTTAGTTTTCCAGGATGCCAGGCTCTTGTCAGTCTCAAGTAAGTCCCATCTATTGTGAATGGAATCCCTTATGGTCTCATGTGATGGAGTGTGATGAAGTTTAACTTCTCTTCAGTCGTGTTTTTTCTTTCTTTATGTTTTAGGAGCCAATCTTGGTTACACCTGTGAAGTTTCTGTCTCGCCATATTAATATCCTTAATGTCATATAGCCTTTCCTCCAATTTCTTACACATAGCATCCAATTGTTTACTGCAGATTTCTGGTTCGGAATTATTCCTGATTACTCGCGTGAGTTGGGAGGAGATAATGCCTAATTTTTGGTGTCGTGGGTGATAGCTAGATGCCAGCAACAGCGAGTTTCTGTCAGTGCTCTTAGTGTATAAAGATGTACCAAATCTAATGTGTTGTTCAGTTCTGACTTTAAAAATATTTAAATCCAAAAAGTGTATTTGTTCATGATCACATTCCATTTTGAACCTAATAGGGCCTTTGATCTGATTCAGGTGTTCTACCCATAGTATCAAATCCTGTTCACTGGCACGCCAAATCAAAAACAAGTCATCTATGTATCTAGTGTACATCAGGATGTTGGGATGTGTGTAGGGTTGCATAATATGATGCTCATACCAGAGCATAAAGATATTGGCATAGACAGGGGCCATGTTCGAGCCCATGGCTGTCCCTGCTATCTGCAAATAAAAATTACTTTCAAAAGAGAAATAATTTTTAGTTAAGCAATGTTCCATAAGTTCCAAAAGGAACTCTAATGGAGGACCCCTATAGTCTGGGTTCCCCGTGGCCATGGATCTAACAGCCTCCAAGCCATCCAAGTGGGGGATGACAGTATAGAGGCTGTCAACGTCCATGGTCACGAGGATATCCCCATCAGTCAATAAATGAAAAGTTTGTAGTTTACGTATCATCGCAGATGAATCTTGTAAATATGATCTCGAATTATTAACTAGGGGTTGAAGGTGATGGTCAATGTACTTCGCTAATCCTGAGCATATAGAGTCCCTGGCGGACACAATAGGTCACATGGGTGTCATTTTTGCATTCAAAATATCTGTAGTTGGCAGTGTGTTATTTTCTGTTAAAATAGTTTCAAGCTTTAATATAGATAGATACTTAGATAGATAGATGATGATAGATATAGATATATCTATTGATATATAGAAAGATATAATCAAAAATAATATTTTTTGCAGAGTTATCAACAACCCTATTTCAGCTATTTATGTTTATATGTTTTTATATATATATATATATATATATATATATATATATATATATATATATATATATATATATATATATAAAGCACTACATAGTTACACATAAATATATATATATATATATATATATATATACACACATATATAGACATTTATACATACACACACACACACACATATATATGTATATATATATATATATACACACAGTGTCACACAAAAGTGAGTAAACCCCTACATTTTTGTAAATATTTTATTATATCTTTTCATGTGACAACACTAAAGAAATGACACCTTGCTACAATGTAAAGTAATGAGTGTACAGCCTGTATAACAGTGTAAATTTGCTGTCCCCTTAAAATAACTCAACACACAGCCATTAATGTCTAAACTATTGGCAACAAAAGTGAGTACACCCCTAAGTGTAAATGTCCAAATTGGGCCAAATTAGCCATTTTCCCTCCCGGGTGTCATGTGACTCGTTAGTGTTACAAGGTCTTAGGTGTGAATGGGGAGCAGGTGTGTTAAATTTGGTGTTATTTCACACTCTCTCATACTGGTCACTGGAAGTTCAACATGGCACCTCATGGCAAAGAACTCTCTGAGGATCTGAAAATAGGAATTGTTGCTCTACATAATGATGGCCTAGGCTATAAGAAGATTGCCAAGACCCTGAAACTGTGCTGCAGCACGGTGGGCAAGACCATACAGCGCTTTCACAGGACAGGTTCCACTCAGAACAGGCCTCGCCATGGTTGATCAAAGAAGTTGAGTGCATATGCTCAGCGTCATATCTAGAGGTTGTCTTTGGAAAATAGATGTATGAGTGCTGCCAGCATTGCTGCAGAGGCTGAAGGGGTGGGGGTCAGCCTGTCAGTGCTCAGACCATACGCCGCACACTGCATCAAATTGGTCTCCATGGCTGTCATCCCAGAAAGAAGCCTCTTCTAAAGATGATGCACAAGAAAGCCTGCAAACAGTTTGCTGAAGACAAGCAGACTAAAGACATGGATTACTGGAGCCATGTCCTGTGGTCAGATGAGAGCAAGATACATTTATTTGGTTCAGATGGTGTCAAGCGTGTGTGGTGGCAATCAGGTGAGGAGTACAAAGACAAGTGTGTCTTTCCTACAGTCAAGCATGGTGGTGGGAGTGTCATGGTCTGGGCCTGCATGAGTGCTGCCGGCACTGGGGAGCTACAGTTCATTGAGGGAACCATGAATGCCAACATGTACTTGAACATACTGAAGCAGAGCATGATCCCCTCCCTATGGAGACTGGGCCACAGGGGAGTATTCCAACATGATAACGACCCCAAACACACCTCCAAGACGACCCCAAACACACCTCCAAGACGACCACTGCCTTGCTAAAGAAGCTGAGGGTAAAGGTGATGGACTGGCCAAGCATGTCTCCAGACCTAAACCCTATTGAGCATTTGTGGGGCATCCTCAAATGGAAGGTGGGGGAGTGCAAGGTCTCTAACATCCACCATCTCCGTGATGTCATCATGGAGGAGTGGAAGAGGACTCCAGTGGCAACATGTGAAGCTCTGGTGAACTCCATGCCCAAGAGGGTTAAGTCAGTGTTGGAAAATAATGGTGGCCACGCAAAATATTGACACTTTGGGCCCAATTTGGACATTTCCACTTAGGGGTGTACTCACTTTTGTTGCTAACGGTTTAGACATTAATGGCTGTTTTATTAGTTATTTTGAGGGGACAGCAAATTTACACTGTTATACAGGCTGTACACTCACTAATTTACACTGTAGCAAAGTGTCATTTCTTCAGTGTTGTCACATGAAAAGATATAATAAAATATTTACAAAAATGTGAGGGTTGTACTCACTTTTGTGGGATACTGTATATATATTAGGGCTGGCGATATGGGCAAAAAAAAATTGCAATTTTCTTATAAATTACTATAACACCTTAATTTTTCAATAAACAATTTATTTAAGACTACGGAATCTTAATGTACATGTTTCTCAATGTCCAATACACTCTGGAAAAATAAAAATATAAACCCCATATGTGTGTGTGTATATATATATATATATATATATATATACATACGCACATATATATATAGTAAAACATTTAAAAATAGTTATTGTATGTACAGCTTGCAGACCCATCTTGCAGCTACAGCTGCCTGTCTCATGCCATAAGTTTCAGTAACTTTGTGACTGCTACAGTAAAGGGAATTGTGCTCCTTGTAGTTTAGTATGCCAGAAGCCCATAAAATTACTAAAATTACATAAAATTTACTCCCGAGGTCACTGTAAGTTACTCAAACTTATGGCACAAGCTCTAGCTGCAAGATGGGTCTGTTAAGAGATCATGTGCCCGCACATAACATGTAAGCTGGGTAAGCAACAAACCTATCTGAGCAGTGTTACAGGTGACGGTGTTCCACAAGCTGTACACTCAGAAGCTGCTGCCGCTGGAAGGAACCACTGCTCACCAGCCCTATTTGATGCCAAAGGTGCGGGCTAGTACAGCACTGGTAAGTCACTGCCACCCCCCTAACCCGCATGTGGCCGCCGTGGAGCCCTCTTGTACGTCATAGGTGACATAGTGGGCGGGGTTATAAATCGCGTACTCTAGCAGCATATGCGATTAATCGTGCAGCCCTAAATTATATATATATATATATATATATATATATATATATATATATATATATATATATATATATATATATATATATATACACACACACACACACACACATACATTTCCAGTCAAACAACTTGCCATATACCAGTGTAATAGTTTATTTTAATATGTTTTTTAGGTGTTTTGTGATTTTTTTTTTAACCCTTACACTTTAGTTCAGGTCTCAAGTCCGCTAAATTTACTAGTGCAATTTAGAGTGCAACCTATAACTTTCAATTTGTAATATCAGTGCTATTTAGCACGGTCTCAATATTATTATTATTATTATTTATTTGTATAGCGCTGCAAACTTCCGTAGCCCTGGGAACAGAGATAGGTGTATACATTAAAAAAGATTTGTGATAAGATACAAATACATAACAAGCTAAACAAAACTAGTACAGAAGGAGGAGGACCCTGCTCTTAAGAACTTACAGTCTACAGGTTGAGGGTCCAGAGTCATAAGGTTAGGGGTAGCTTGTCACGTGGATTGTAGTTGCAGCAATGAGTCAAGGCAGCTAAAGATTTATTTTGAGTAGAATGAAAAACAGAGGAGAGATGGTAAAGCCTCTCTGAATAGGTTTTTAAAGGAGACAGTCTGACTAAGTGGGGTAGAGAGTTCCAGAGGACAGGAGCAGTGTGTGAGAAGCCTTGGAGGCGAGAGAGGAACGTAGAGATAATAGGAGTGGAAAGACGTAGGTCAGAGGTTGATTCAAGATGATAGCTTGGGCAGTATTTGTTGGGGGTGAGGTTGTTGAGTGCTTTATTGGTTAGGGTTAATATAGTTGGGGGTGATGTTGTTGAGTCCTTTATAGGTTAGGGTTAATACATTAATTAATTGTATTCTAGAGTGTATGGGTAGCCAGTGTAGAAACTAGCAGAGCAGAGTAGCTGATGTAGATCGGCAACTTAGGTGGATGAGTCTAGTTGAAGCATTCATGAGAGATTTGAGGTGGTGTTTTAGAAGTAGAAAGTCAATGCGTGACAAAATAAGGGAACAAATTAGTATTTTTGTAGTTTCTTGACGAAGGAAAGGCCGAATTCTGGAAATGTTCTGTAGGTGTGCACGGCAGGATTAGGTAACAGCTTGAACATGTGGAGTGCATGTGAGTTCAGGTGTCAAGTATGACACCAAGACAGCGGTGCTGAGAATAGAGTCTCCAACTTAAGAAAATGGTCAGGTGTAGGATGTCTCAGAGAGGGTGGAATAAGAAGCAGCTCAGTTTTAGAAAGATTGAGTTGGTGGTAGTGCAAAGAGATCCAACAGGAAAATGCAGAGAGACAGTTGGTAACCTGGTTGAGTAAAGAGGGTGAGATATCAGGAGAGGAAACATAGATTTGGGTATCATCAGCATATAAGGGTACTGGAACCCAAAAGAGGATATAAGTTTTCTAATTGAGGACGTATAGATAGAAAAAACCAAAAGACCCATGACAGAGCCTTGTGGTGCTCCTACTCAGAGAGCAAAGTATCAGAGGATATGCTCTTAATGGAAACTGTATACATTGAAAGTATAGGTTGAGCTAGAATGATGTTAACGGTGATAACCTTTCTCTGGTAAATCTGATTTACCATGGACTTGTAATATCAAGTTCTGGGCTAATGTTAGCGTGGTCCAGTAATACTGCATATGGTGTCCCGCCCTATAATTAGCACACCACTTGTAATCTATCCCCAAATGTTATAGCGCTATAGCTTATAATCCATTACATAACAACTTCCACCCAACGCGTTTCCCGTCTGAAAGGAACTTTGTCAGGGATGCACAAATGGGTTCTTAAATAATACTAGGCATTAGCCCTTTAAATTTCATCAAACGATTATGTTAAAGACACAGTGTATGTAGCCTATCCACATATAACAACAAATACAGGTTAAAAAAAGTTTTTTTTTAAAGTTTTGAAAAAAGAGTACATAGACGTTTATGTGAATAAGTAATTACTTGTAGTTACTTAATTGAAAAGCTTATTAGATACAAAACAATGAGTGTTAGTCCCGTTTTAACTGCTCTAGACAAATGTGGAATGTTTAAATTCTGGAAATCATTGTTGCAAACAAATGTTGCATATCCTTGTTATAAATTTGCCCTGCACGGGCAAAAAACACATTTGAAATAATAAGAATTTCTAAAAATTGACTTGGATTGCATGACATTCCAAAATAATATTCTAATGTTGATTATCAGTTTAAAGGAGTATGAAACCCAAAAATGTTCTTTTGTGATTCAGACGGATCATACCATCTTAAAATACGTTTTTAAATTACTTCTATTATCAAATTTGCTTATTTCCCATGATATTCTGTGGTGAAGAGATACCTAGATAGGCATCTGGAGCACTGCATAGCAGGAAAAAGTGCTGCCATCTAGTGGTCTTGCAACTGGATAACATTCTTGCAAAACTGCTGCCATATAGTGCTCCAAAAATAGTCTGGCTCCTAAGCATACGGCCCTGCTTTCCAACAAAAGATACCAAGAAAAGAAAAATGAATAATAGAAGTAAATTAGAAAGTTGTTTAAAATCAAATGCTCTATCTGAATCATGATAGAAAAATATTGGGTTTCATGTCCCTTTAAGTACACAAGAATCCCAATTTGAATGTTTAGTTGTTTTTTTTCTTAAATCAAATTTTATATAACAGTTGGGAGACATAACATTTGCAACATTCAATAATAGAAAATATTGTCAAGGGCAACAGATGTCAAGGGGAACATTGGTTCTACAATTTGAATTGCAACAAAAAGTTCTTATTTAAAGTTGGCTGTGATAGACATCTGATTGGATGTCATTTAATTATCTATGATGAATCTTTTCAAATTAATGACATATAAATTGAATAATGAGTTACATACTTTCAATTAACTTACCTCATATTTTGTTTTATATTATGTTAGATATTGTAATCCTAAAAACACAAGATTTATGCCATGTTGGTATGTGATGTTATTGTGCTAGACTATGGGAAAAATAGTTTGAAGAACACTTCTAAATAAACATTGGTTAATGAGATTTAATTTAACTTTGATGTATAAAACCTAAAAAGGAAGATAAATAAAATCTCCTTTTATCAATGTATTAATCTCCTTTTCCTCAATGTGATGTTCACAATGTGGTTCCATTTAATTGACTTGTATATAGGAGGGTTTGGACTAATTTACTAATTTTATGGTTTGCTTTTTTAAAGGTTATTAGTATCTGGAGACTTTACAGAGTAATCATTTCAAGAGCTTAATTTCTGAACATAATGAGTTGACTTGTTTTTTTTCCGCGCTTGTTCTCCTTATGTCTATATTAGGAATGTTTTTCACATTGTCACATATGCTGTTTTTCTGCACTGAAGAGCAAATTTTCGAAGGATATTACAGCAAATTATGAAGAGATTGTTATTGCTAAATTGCATATTTAATTAGAGTATATTGGGGAGATTTACTAAAGGTCGGTAATGAAAGTTAAAATTAATTTGCACCGTAGCCTAGATATCAGCAATTTGTGTAAACAAGGATATTTTAACATGTATTACATTTTTAATGTAAATTGCTATGCTTATTTATTTATTTTTGTTCCTATGCTTGGGAAGGCCTGTCTGTGGGAAAGAAGGCTAGAAAGTAACCATAACATTTGCCTGTTGGACAGACCATGGGTCATATTTATCAAGCTCCGTACGGAGCTTGATGCACCGTGTTTCCGGCGAGCCTTCAGGCTCGCTGGAAACAGAAGTTATGAAGCAGCGATCTAAAGACCGCTGCTCTATAACCTGTCCGCCTGTTCTGAGGCGGCAGACAGAATCAACCCGATCGAATACAATTGGGTTGATTGACACCCCCTGCTAGCGACCGATTGGCCGCAAATCCGCAGGGGACGGTATTGCACCAGATAAATACTGTCGTCATTTATCGATGTGCAGCGGACATGATCCACTATATCGGATCATGTCCGCTCGCACCATAGTAAACAGGCCCGCATATCTTCTGCTTGTCTTGTTTAATCTTCTGATTAACACTAGAAAACATGTAAGCTAGTCTACTCAACCAGTGGGTCCAATACCAAAATTATATTATAAGTGTATCAACCACAATGGTTGCAAGAACCGACTTAAATATATAGACTTTGCTTAACCCTACAGTGATCCATATATTGTTGGACTGATTACCAGCCATCTGTTATATACAATTGAACACAACATATTTGTTTACTAAAGTGATCTTGAAAGGTCTGCTTTAATATTCCATTTTAGAGTCTTAATTGATTGTAAGTGTATTGGCATTAATAGTGAATGTGAGTCTCAAGCATTTTAGTATAACACCGGTGTTATTATATTTGGGGGGTATTCCACTGATTAATTTGTTATGAGGAATTGTTTTAGAATAATCTAAATAAATGTATATATTTTTAATATAGAAATTTGCCTGTGCTTTTTTACATTTTTTATTATCATTCCAATTGTTATATGTCCATATTTATTATCCCTAAATAGTTTTACATACTGTTAAATTATCTAAGCTTTATCAAGTGATTCGAATATAATATTAGACAGCCGTAGGCGCCACCTCCACTCGTTGTTTGTTCAGAACTAGAGCTTCTTTGCTTGTGGACATCTTGTATATATTTAGTCTGGGTTTTATATAAGCCATTGTTGCTGCATTGTCAATTAATCTGAACGTAATTATGAGAAGAAATGAATCCAAAGTCTTTAGAGACAGAAACCTAGGACGCGATCCGATATACGGTGCAGGTTTTGGCGCAAGCGTGGATACCTGCACCGCTCGTAGTTTCAGCTCGCAACTCGAGCTCTCTCATATATGGCGCCGTCAGATGCTAAAGTGCCGTAAGTCTGACAAACTGGCGATGTCCAGAAATCTGCGTAAGTACAAATTTCTGGAGTCGCCAGTGACTTACGGCACTTTAGAAACTGCCGCCGCATAAAAAAACTGACTAAGTTATAAAATCACCCGTACTGTCTAACACGCCTCCCAAACATAGCCCGACACATATACCCCTCTATCCGCAATCCCCCCTCTCACTCCTAATAATAAATATATTAACCCCTAAACCGCCGCTCCCGGACCCCCACCGCCACCTATATTATATGTATTACCCCCTAATCTGACCCCCCTACACCGCCGCTAGCTACATTAAATGTTTTACCCCCTAATATGATCCCCCTGCACTGCCGCCACCTATTTAAACTATATTAACCCCTAATGTGATCCCCCTACACCGCCGCCACCTATTTAAACTATATTAACCCCTAATGTAATCCCCCTACACCGCCGCCATCTATATTAAAATTATTACCCCCTAATGTGAGCCCCCTAAACCGCCGCCATCTATTTTAACTATATTACCCCCTAATCTAATCCCCCTACACCGCTGCCACCTATATTAAATGTATTAACCCCTAATCTAATCCCCCTACACCGCCGCCACCTATTTAAACTATATTACCCCCTAATATGATCCCCCTACACCGCCGCAACCTATTTAAACTATATTAACCCCTAATATGATCCCCCTACACCGCCGCCACCTATATTAAAATTATTAACCCCTAATCTAATCCCCCTATACCGCCGCCACCTATATTAAATTTTTTACCCCGTAAAATACTAAAATTTCCCTACCACTAAACCTAAGTCTAACCCTACAAATAGCCCTGAAAACTGCCTTTTGCGTGACATTGCCCCAAAGTAACCAGCTCTATTATCAGCCCTTAAAAGGGCTTTTTGCGGGGCATTGACACAAAGTAATCGGCTCTTTTGCCTGTAATCTAATCCCCCTACACCGCCGCCACCTATATTTAATATATTAAACCCTAATCTGACCCCCCTACACCGCCGCCACCTATATTAACTATATTAACCCTAATTATATTAGGGTTAATATAGTTAATATAGTTATTATATTATATATATTAACCCTATCTAACTCTAACACCCCTAACTTAATTATTATTAAAATAAATCTAAATAATATTAATAATATTAACTAAATTATTCCTATTTAAAACTAAATACTTGGTATTTATTTTAACTAGGTACAATAGCTATTAAATAGTTAATAACTAACTTTAATAGCTACCTAGTTAAAATAATTACCAATTACCTGTTAAAATAAATCCTAACCTAAGTTACAAATACACCTACACTATCAATAAATTAATTAAATAAACTACAAATATCTAAAATACAATTAAATACACTAAACTAAATTACAAAAAAAACCCACTAAATTACAAAAAATAAAAAAAGATTACAAGATTTTTAAGCTAATTACACCTATTCTAAGCCCCCTAATAAAATAACGAAGCCCCCCAAAATAAAAACATTTCCCTACCCTAATCTAAATTACAAAAGTAATCAGCTCTATTACCAGCCCTTAAAAGGGCCTTTTGTGGGGCATTGCCCCAAAGTAATCAGCTCTTTTACCTGTAAAAAAAAACAACAACCCCCCCATTACAACCCACCACCCACATACCCCTATTCTAACCCACCCAATCCCCCCTTAAAAAACCTAAATCTAACCCCCAAGTGCTCCTTACCTGTCCTGAAGACCAGCGTAGGAGGTCCTGTTCCAGGCGGAGGTCTTCTTCCAGGCTGCGACCTCTTCTTCTTCTAGGATCCAGCCAGTGCGGAGCGGAGGAGTTGAAGACCGATGACCGCGGAGCTGAAGACCGTCCATCTGGAACTGAAGACTGGCGATGCTGGAACTGAAGATCGGCGACGCTGGAACTGAAGACCGCTGGAATTGAAGACTGGAGCCGGAGTGTGGAGGATCCTCTTCATACGATCGCCGCCGTACACTGAATAGGAATTCAAGGTACGCGATTAAAAATGGTGTCCCTTGAATTCCTATTGGCTGATTTGAGCCTTCAAATTCAAATCAGCCTATCGGATGCAAGCTACTTTAATTCTATTGGCTGATTTGAATAGCCAATTTTGAATAGCCAATAGAATAAGAGCTACTGTAAGAAGACTTCTCCGCCTGGAACAGGACCTTCTCCGCCGGTCTTCAGGACAGGTAAGGAGCACTTGGGCTTTAGACTTAGGTTTTTTAAGGGGGGATTGGGTGGGTTAGAGTAGGGGTATGTGGGTGGTGGGTTGTAATGGGGGGGTTGTTGTTTTTTTTACAGGTAAAAAAGCTGATTACTTTGGGGCAATGCCCCACAAAAGGCCCTTTTAAGGGATGGTAATAGAGATGATTACTTTTGTAATTTAGATTAGGGTAGGGATATTTTTTTATTTTGGGGGCTTTGTTATTTTATTAGGGGGCTTAGATTAGGTATAATTAGCTTAAAAATCTTGTAATCTTTTTTTATTTTTTGTAATTTAGTGTTTGTTTTTTTTGTAATTTAGTTTAGTGCATTTAATTGTATTTTAGTTAAGATATTTGTAGTTTATTTAATTCATTTATTGATAGTGTAGGTGTATTTGTAACTTAGGTTAGGATTTATTTTACAGGTAAATTGGTAATTATTTTAACTAGGTAGCTATTAAATAGTTATTAACTATTTAATAGCTATTGTACCTAGTTAAAATAAATACCAAGTTACCTGTAAAATAAATATAAACCCTAAAATAGCTACAATGTAATTATTAATTACAGGGAGTGCAGAATTATTAGGCAAATGAGTATTTTGACCACATCATCTTCTTTATGCATGTTGTCTTACTCCAAGCTGTATAGGCTCGAAAGCCTACTACCAATTAAGCATATTAGGTGATGTGCATCTCTGTAATGAGAAGGGGTGTGGTCTAATGACATCAACACCCTATATCAGGTGTGCATAATTATTAGGCAACTTCCTTTCCTTTGGCAAAATGGGTCAAAAGAAGGACTTGACAGGCTCAGAAAAGTAAAAAATAGTGAGATATCTTGCAGAGGGATGCAGCACTCTTAAAATTGCAAAGCTTCTGAAGCGTGATCATCGAACAATCAGGCGTTTCATTCAAAATAGTCAACAGGGTCGCAAGAAGCGTGTGGAAAAACCAAGGCGCAAAATAACTGCCCATGAACTGAGAAAAGTCAAGCGTGCAGCTGCCAAGATGCCACTTGCACCAGTTTGGCCATATTTCAGAGCTTCAACATCACTGGAGTGCCCAAAAGCACAAGGTGTGCAATACTCAGAGACATGGCCAAGGTTAGGGGTGTTAGAGTTAGATAGGGTTAATATAGTTAATATATATAATCTAATAACTATATTAACTATATTAACC